>NC_133481.1:4506212-4542344 GCF_025370935.1 Choristoneura fumiferana | reverse complement strand
TTTGCTATGGAGATAGCCTGCAGTTAATTGCATTCCAGAAGTTGTGGCCAAAAATCTAATTCGGAATAACTTTTTTATAAATATTTATTATTTAACTGATAAACTAGCAGCCTCATTGAACTATATATGTTGTGGGACATTGGAGACCCAATAGTCCTCCCACTTACACATTCTAGATAAGCTCCCCTACCTATAAAACTTCAAAGCTGTGAAAGAAAACTGGAAAATTAAACAGTTTCTTTTTTAGGGTTGTAACTGTCATAGCATACCAGATACAGCTGTCACTTTTAAAATATACTCGCTGGCTAAATAAAACCACCCTCCTTCCTTAGGAATATATATATGAACCGAATCTGGCAGTTAGATCTGTCGGTGAGATGTATAGAGACTCTTTGCTGGATCTATTATTTTATAAAACTTCTACAGTATCTTTGTCTTGTGTGGTATGTAACATGCTGCACACGGCTGCTGACATATAATTCTCTTTGTATTTTTTTATATTTGTAACCATTTTTCTTGCTTATTACATACATAAGTGAGTGGTCCATATTATATAATACTACCTGGTGCCCACGGCTCTATCTGCAAAGAATTGCTTATGGCTATCCCGCAGGACTATGAATTTTCTGGATTAAAAACTTATCCTATGTCCTTCCCAGGACTCAACTACTTTACACATCAAATTTTGTCTAAATTGGTTCAGTGGTTTAAGTGTGTGCATAGAGGTAACAGAAAGACAGACACTTTTTGCATTTATAAACTAGCCACAGCAACAGCCGCAACTCCATCTGCAATAGAATTCCATGTCCTTATGGTATTTCATCTAATCAGGTCAAAAGTGCCACAAAAGTCTAGGCTCTGATAATATTAGTATGATCACTATGGATAAGGGCTTACCTTTATGGTAGGGTCGATTCCACGGCTATTTAGCTTTAGGAGAAGTAAGGGTACCACCTCCGCACAGAGGGCCTTAAACACCTCCTGAGTCAGCCAGAAGGTATTTGCCTTTGGCGGTCAGTTAGATATTCAGGTAAAGCTTCTACCACTAATAAAATCGTTTCATTAGTTCAACTAAAAAAAAGAAACGAATTTTCAAAAATCATTAAAATTTCTGCTACGAACATGCAACTGCTGTGGAAAATTCATCTTGTAATATCTACTGACACTGTAAGTCTTCTATCAGTATATATTATTCTTTTACACAACTGCCCACAGAAAAAAAAGAGTTTTGCCTAGTTTTACTAGACAATTTACGAAATTTACTGCTTGCGTAGCTTTTTTAGAAGTGTATATAGGTACAAGTATTTTAATAATTTCTCATATATTTTCGAGCCAAGAAACTTCATTTATCTCAAAAGAATAAGATAACTGTTTTAACTAAGAAAATGTGTTAAACTGCCAAGATTGTATTAATTAAATAAAAACACAATTACATTGATAAAGCTGGATCACATCACACTGTCACTGTCACACACAAGTTCGCATCAAAACAAACAAAATCGTCCACAAGGTCGCTTTTCCTGCAACATTCATTGAATCGAAGGCAAACGACAACAATTTAGTTATCGTGTGATTTGACATTTCTACTCGAAACTTTACGTCAAAACTCGAAATCGTTGGCGAAGTTTGCTTTCATGGTAGGCCAAATCCGTAACCAATCTCGAAGTTTGAGTTCGTAGTAGACAAAACCGCTCGAAAACTAGTCGAAACGAATTCGGATCGAAAACGAAATCGAAGTAACTCGTGAGCAAATCATCGAAACGAAGCCCGAACTCCCAACTCGAGTTTCGTGGTAGCAGCCTGATACTGCTGCGCGCGCTGCTGCTGCACGTGCATGGCGCCAAGAGCGCAGCCCAAGGTATCGCCAATTATTTGAAGGAATTATATTTTTTCTTTTAGAAATATATACTCTCAAATGTGATGAAAAACATTTTAGGTATGTCGCACGGGCGGTACTAGAATTACAAACATCGACTCATTAAAGCCCTGTCTTCGACTTCGGGCTTCTAATAGACCACGTTAGTATCTCTTAGTAGTCTGTGTAATAGGTGTAATATCGTTTTTTATTTATTTAACCTGTCCTCTCCCAGAGCCACAAATTTGTGCCCAAAATCCTTCGATCCTGTTATCCTGGGAGATGACAGGTATGTACTATTGTCGAATCGCTGAGCTATTTAAACATGAAAATTTGAGTGGTAATGTTGGCGAAACATAGCAGTAAAGTATTTTGCATTTTACAAAATATAACATATAACGTACATCTCAAAAAGTATTCAAATAAAATACAAAATGCTTTTTATAAAAGGTATTTTATATACAAAATTCTCAAAAAAGGTGTTTTGCATTTTGTATTTTAAATACGAGTATATCGAATAAGTCGCAGGCAACTCTGGCTAGCTACTACCGTCCCTCTCGCTCTCATATTAAATAGTATAAGTGTCAGAGGGACCGCACGACACGAACTTCGAGTTTCGTAGTAGCCCTGCTAATTTGCGCTCAGCACTACTTAGCAGTAGGGCTACTACGAAATTCGAAAATCGAAGTTCGTATCGTACCGTCCCTCCCACTCTCGTATTAAATAATATAAGCGTCATTGGCACGGTACGATACGAACTTCGATTTTCGAGTTTCATAGTAGCCCTGCAGATTAGTGATTAGACGAAGTTGACACTTAGAGCGATTTCAGATTATCCGATCCAATTTCCGTATCGGACGCCGATACGATATCGGGCTTATCGGGGCAAGTAAGATGTATAAAATATGATCCAATATCGGATCAGATAATCTGAAAGACAGGTACATATAATTCATACATTTCACTTGCCCTGACGCCGATACCGATATCAGACCGGATAATCGAAAACGCTCTTATAACTCTGTAGCGCGCAACTGAGAGCGTTTTCAGACTGTCTTTATTTCAGAGCACTTTCAGATTATCCGATCCGATATCGGTATCGGACAACGATGATCGACACCCGATAGCTGACACCATGTACTGTTTTCACATATTCCGACAAAATCGTTCCGATTCGGCCATTTGCTGGACAGCTTAGCACACCCACAGAGACAATTTAAATACACGTATAGCACACATACAAACATATCGTCCGACAACCCACGGGCGTCTGATGGTGCCGCCAACATATCGGTGTCGCTCCGATATCCGATATCGGCCGACGACAATATGAAAAACAGCAGGTCTACCTACGAAACTCGAAACTCGAAGTTTGTATCATACCGTCCCTCGCGCTCTCGTATTAAATAGTATAAGTGTCAGGGCGATCGCACGACACGAACTTCGAGTTTCGAGTTTCGTAGTAGCCCTGCTGGTACATATTTCATACATTTCATAATGATCGCGACTGAACTTCAAGTCACTTTACTCCTAGACCACTAGGCTTTATTTTATTTTATTTTAGTTTTTTGTCGAGTTTTTTGTAATAATGTATAGTATGCAATTCGGACTACAAACTAATAACTGTCACTTTGACGCTGACAGCTATCGTCGTCAAATTGAATTTTGGCATTGGCACCTACTTTACTAATAAAGTTGAAGGAAAGGAGAGAAACTGCAAAGTTTGTTTTGTTCGCTTTATATTTTTTATTTTATTACGATGTGACTCACACACTACATTTCAGTTATGGTTATTAAAGTTAATTTTCAGTGGAATAAAAAGTACATTCAGCGCGATATAACTGACGATCACACCCGCTCTCTCTCCCGTTATTCCGAAGCGTCCACGTAGAATTTAACTGTTATTATTTGTGCTCATTGAACGTTGAAGATGCGGCGTTCTAAGGGGTATCAGGACTTGGATGATAATGGCGTGGGGCCAAGACCTGGTCCACAGGCTATGCCACCTCCTCAGGAAATCGAGATGGCTTCAGTCACCGTCGTTCCGGACGGTAAGTTTAAATGGAATGCCGTTGTTATTAAGTACCAAATGACGTTGGTTGATGGAATGTGTGTTAAGATCGTAAATGCCAGCTTATGATAACATTGGAAATTACAACTTCTGCTTTGGCTCTTTATGTAAAGTTAATTTCTCTTTGAGGAATTTCTAGGTAGAGTTGCCGAATAGTTGCGAAGTTATTCAATATACGAATCATTCAGATATTAAATTAACAGTACTGTTCTTCAAAAATTGGGAGTGAACCACTCTTGCCAAAGCTTCTAAATCTATTACATTTAAAAAGTCTTTATTGTTTTTATTTTTTAGGGAACCTATGAAATGACCAATGTAATTTGCTATGTTAGGGATTTCAAGGGTAAATAATCAAAGCTCGGTCTGGTTGGAAAAACATTTTTTTTTTAACCATAACCTGCACCTAAGTACTGTACTAGGGCTTTATTCCCACTAGGCCTAAAATCCTATAAACAGGACTTATTTTACATTTACATGGAACTCACTAATGAATCTTAAAATTTTGAATTTATAGAATAAAATTTGACATGGACCTTAAAAGTTATTTAAATTAAATTTATTTAAACAAACAATGGTAAAGGTACAATTGAAGTATACTAAACTATCTTAAAATAACTTAACTATATATACAATTCCCCCAAGGCTTGTCCCTGCGGCTGGCTGCATTTCCGTGCTGGATTGTGATCCCAATACTTTGGGCGAGACATGCACCAGCCCTATGGTCATTGGTAATATCGAATAATTTATTTTAGTTTGTTAAATACTTAAGTTATAAATATTTTTTTAAATCTCGAAATTAAATTATCAACTTTGTTTGAAGAATCTGAAATAAAGTATCTTAAGCCTGTTTCTGCATCATGGTCTAACTTTGTACAAAAATTCATTTAAATCATACCATCAGGACAACCATTAGGATCATAATGTGATAAGCCATGTCCCCGCTGAGCGTGCTGCTCCATGAAGCAGTGATTTTTGGTGCAATTTTGAGCCCTAAGTCAAACAAAATCAAGCCTCATGCGTCCAGCAGTCTCAATTGAGCCCCAGCTATTTAATATTATTATTATTATTAATTAAACCAAAAAACTAGCAAAGTTTCACTTCATTAATAGTAGGTATATTTATGTCAATATTACACAAAGTTTGGTCATATTCATTTATTCAGTACTAGCTGGTGCCCGCAACTCCATCCGCATAGAATTAGTTTATTGCTATCTCGCAAGAACTATGCAATTTTTCAGGATGAAAACTATTCTATGTCCTTCCCTTCCCCGGGACTCAAACTATCTGTATACCAAGTTTCCTCAAAATCGGTTCAGCAGTTTAGACGTGATGAGTCAACAAACAAACAAACAGACTTACAAACTTTTGCATTTATAATATTAAGTGAGATAGTAGGCTAGTTCTTAAATAAACAAATAAATAAAAGAGACTTATTCAATACTTTGTTTACAAGTTATGAATCATAAGTAATGCATTATAAAGAAAACAATGAAATAATATTCTTGTTCAATTTTAGAATTTTCTTTGCAGATACATTCACTGTAACTCAAGCTGTGAATGCGCTGGGCTTCGGCTGGTTCCAGGTGAAGCTGTCGCTGTGCACTGGCCTCTGCTGGATGGCTGACTCCATGGAAATGACCATATTGAGCATCCTGTCACCTGCCTTGCACTGCGAATGGAATATCAGCAAGTAAAGACAGCTTTGGTGACGATTGAATATACATAATAATAAATAAAATAAATAAAAGATAAACAAATAAAAATCTGATGACCTAACTGATGACTTAATAGAAATACATATTTGCTACCCAGGAATCTACTCTTTTTACATTCTATATGTAAAAAGAGTTCTAGTTTATATGTATGTTCTAGTTTTTCAAGATTTAATTGATTTGATAACACACTAAGAAAAACCACAGATAAAAACAAGTCTTGTTTTTCTCTGTGGTTTTTCTTATAAGGATTCCTTCATGTAACTAATCCACTTTCTTTCTCTCCCTCAGCACTTATTAACTCGCTGTTGGACATAATTCCTCTTCAAGCTTCTAAACTGGTTCTGGTTTGTGTTCTATAACTAACTAATATTATATTAATTATATTAACATTGTTAGTAAGTTTCTGCAAAAATTCCATTATTTGCATTGTCTTTCAAACCAAACATTATTATCTGTACCAAATTACATGTCTTACAAAAAAACTGGCCAAGACCGTGTCGGACACGCCCGAAATAGGGTTCCGTAGCCGTTATGAAAAAAATAAGTAATATTATTCTAAGGATTTCGTATTTTGTACCAGTTTAGGTATATTTTATACCTTATTTGAGTTATTTGCTATTTACTCTTAAACTACTAATAATTCTCAAGAAAACTTAACCGTTACAGTTTTCCTTGTAAGTTTGATATACTTACTACCATCCTGAATTATTTCAAATTTCAAATTTTAGAGGGAGGGGGGGGGGGGACGCTCGATTTTATTGAAAATTTCCACTTTAAAATTGAATATTTTGCAAACAAAGCTCTGAATCGAAAAATCGTTTGAGCAACCCCCCATGATTTTAAAATACCTATCCAACGATACCCCACACTACAAGGTTGGATGAGAAAAAAAAATCACCACCACTTACGTTATTTGTTTTTGTTTTTTTTTATTGTACCATTTTGTCGGCATAGTTTACATATATATTCGTGCAAAATTACAGATTTCTAGCACTGATAGTCCATGAGCATAGCCGCGGACGGACAGACAGACAGACAGACATCGCGAAACTATAAGGGTTCCGTTTTTGCACACAAGTCAATCCCTCGTGATATTTGATTTTTGCTATGAGAATTCCGCTCCTTGGTAATTACTGCATTGTAACACATTGTAAATGTCGGGTTAATTTTCTCTTATATTATTTCGCGTAACAGCTTCAGAGTCATTTCAGAATCCATAGATATACACTGTAAATCGCTTAGCTTCACGCAACATCAACACGCCGTGTATAGTAAAAATAGATTGAATAATACCATTTCTTATGAATTTACACATATTATACATTATGAAATATTATAAAATGTTGTATAAAGTAAGCTCGATTATGCGATATTTTGGGACTCATATTTATTTATTTATTTAGAAAGTACATCCACATCATGTATATTACAATTTGAGCCATATTATAAACTATTTAAAGGTACTTTATTCCGATATACATGACAATTACGGAGCACATGTCATTGACCATAAATGCGAGATGTCCATTACAATGTTAAAAATTCGGTACTTAAAACAGATTAAAATAGAATTTGATAAAAAAAAAAGAATACATTGGAACAATTCAATCAAAAATCAAAATAAAAGAAAAAATGTCATGCGAGTACAATTAAACAATAATAAAAAAAAAAAAAAAAAAAAAAAAAGATATTTATTAGGGACATTTCCGCCTTTGTCTTAATAACACCACCTTAATATAGGAAAAGGGTCCTCAAAAGTCGCGATGTAATACAGTCGTTATATTCGTAGTTACTTAAATTGCTCATACAGTTCACTCACTGGTCTCTATGTCTGTTACTCTATTTCCAATAGTCGGGGTGACTTGAATTTTGGTATAAACATGCAAGTTGGATGACAATGCAAGTACAGTAAACAAAAATTACAGTCGGCAAAAAAGTTTGTATTCTTTTTAACAAAAACTTATGTATTTTTAATGCAGGTATCAGCAAGCTCTCACGACAACAGTGGTGTTCTTGGGAATGATGCTCAGTTCTACGTTCTGGGGCAATATCAGTGATCGATATGGAAGAAAAACCGTAAGTGTGCCTTCTGCGATACGATACGTAGTGCATTGAGTCGGCGGCAGGGTAAGCGGCGCTAGTGCTGGTGGCGTGCTACTGGAGCGTAAAGTACCAGCTGCCTACCCTGGAATCGACCCAATGCACGCCAATGGGTAATGAGGGCTATCGCGTATGAATTCGCCGATAGAGGCTACGACACTTGTTTACGAGCTAGTGTGATGAAAAATTTAATAAGCTCCAATCGTTTTGCTACAAAACCTTTGTGACAGACGGACGGACATGGGAATGACAGCAATAGGGCTTCGCTTGGGTACCTACAGAACCCTAAAAATCCAGATTGAGAACATTATCGCGTGGCCGTCAATTAATCAGTTGGCTTAGCTGTTCCATCTTAAATTCCTAAGCTGCTTATCTACTTATTTAAAAGCCGTGATGGCCTAGTGGATTAATCTATGGTCTCTCAAGTATACGTTTCCTCTTAGCTTTTCAGAATTCATGTGTGAAATTACATTTTAAAACCATGAGCTTTAAGGCGAAGGTAAAACTCGTGAGGGAATCAACCTGCGAAGAAATTCAATAATGTGTCTGCGAGAATTAGGGCCCAAACCCTCTCATTCTGAGAGGACGCCTGTGCCCAACAGTGGGACGTATAATAGGCCGAGATGATGATGATTCCTATTGATTAAACTTCCTTATGGTCTGGCACATGGGACCATCCATAAATTAAGCATACCAATATGACCTTTTTAGCCTCCCCCTCCCCATGACATTTTGTTCCTGTTTCACAATTTGTTTGATGTATTTTATAGATGATCCCCTATGATGATGATGATGATTGCTGGACTGTATTTTTCTGATTGCAGGCCCTCAGTATGTGTGGGGTGTTGCTGTTCTACTATGGCCTTCTGAGTGCCATAGCCCCAAATTTTCTATGGCTCTTATTCTTGCGAGGTCTCGTTGGTTTTGCCATCGGATGTGTACCACAATCGTTAGTATTACAACTTAATTACTTCTGAAAATGTATGAAATTTAAAATAATAAGGACTAGTAGCTAGTAGTAGCATTTAGGTATAGGTCGATTCACAAGAACTGGCACGAATGATTTGAATGAGGGTAGGTAATGTCTCTTGTCACTGTGTGAGTGCCGTTCTTATGAAAGGCTCTCCTTATATTTTGTAAAGAAGCATATACTTCTTATAACACAATTATCAACGTTTCAATCAACCTATACTTAGAAATTTTTACACATAAACATTATCATTCACTCGGGTCCTAAGATACAGCCTCAGCCTATAATGAATTATTGTAATCTCCTTGTGTTGTATTTTATTTAATAATAATAATAAATATCGTGGGACACCTGACACCAATTGACCTTGACCCAATCTAAGCAAAGCTTGTACTGTGGATACTAGGCAACAGCTAAATATACTTATATAGATAAATACATACTTAAATACATATTAAACATCCAAATCCGAAAACAATAACAACCTTCGTATTATTCATATAAATATCTACCCGGCCGGGAATCGAACCCGGGACCTTAAGCTTCGTAGTCAGGTTCTCTAACCACTTGGCCATCCGGTCGTCATTCGGTGGTATAATAAATATGTTTTTTTTTAATATATATTAATTTTATTGTTTCCAGCGTGACACTGTACGCAGAGTTTCTACCGACAAAGCAGAGAGCCAAGTGTGTCGTCTTACTGGATGTAAGACTCTTTGCAATACTCAAATACAGATAGCGCGCGAGTTGAATGCAGTCGGGGCCTGAGGTGAAGAGCGGGAGCCTCTCCCCCCGCTATCCACACGCCCCGCCTCTGTCGCCTTTAGTGTAGTGCTGTCCTTCATAGCTGTCGTACACATATCGATCGCGTTAATACTCATGTTGCACCCCGTATTATTTTTTGTTTTTAATGATGGCTGATCCGAGTTCCGAGTTTTCGTTCTTCGTTTCCGTTCTTTTTTTTTGTTGACGGTTTATTTGAGTTGCATCCATCGTGTTGAGTCACGTTGCGACCACGATGAATGAATGAAAGAAATAAAAGGTTAGGTGCTAAGTCCTGTATATACATAATTATGTGTTTAAAGCGCGAAAGTAAAAAATAATAATAATAAAATGTTTAAATTAAAATAACATTTCTTTTACAAATTTATCGACATATCTTCTGTATGTCGATAAATTCGTCATCATTAGGTAATTCTAATAAGGTCGCAACACTATCGTATTCCTGAGCTTTGTATTCAACTCGCGCGGTATCTGTAGGACTAATCTCCTGCTTACGCATGCAAGAAAAAGCGGCCAAAACTATCAGTTTTTTTTTAGTTTTATTGATTTATTTTGATTGATTTTATTGATGTTTAGTTTTATATAAAATAATAATTATAAAAAATATGTAAAAACTTCTTTGTTTGTGGCTGTTTACACCTGATTGCCTTGCTCTTAGACGAAGATTTAACTTTATGCACTAGAGCATAATAATTTTATGTCGCCTAGATCCAGCATAAACACGAGCTTTAGGAGAATGAGAAGTGAAATAGTAATTTATCAGTTATCATTTTAAACTTAATTAACCTTTTTGCAGTGTTTCTGGGCGCTCGGGGCTTGTCTTGAAGTGGCTTTAGCGCTGGTTGTGATGCCGACGCTGGGATTCCACTGGCTCCTCGCTCTCTCCACGATACCACTTCTTATCTTCGCCCTCATATGCCCGGTAAGATTTTTACCTACGAATAATTCAAGTATTACGTAAGCACCGAAGGGGGGTGGGGTCTTTGCTTATTTTTGAAGACATGGGGGCCGGGGGGGGGTCTAGATAGTGCTTACGTCAGCAATATTTATTTATTATTTCTTGTTTTTTTTCAAAATGTAGTAGGTTTTAATTCAAGCAAATATAGCTACCCGACTTTTTTTTTATTCGACTGGATGGCAAACGAGCAAGTGGGTCTCCTGATGGTAAAAGATCACCACCGCCCATAGACATCTGCAACACCAGGGGGATAGCAGATGCGTTGCCAACCTAGAGGCCTAAGATGGGATACCTCAAGTGCCAGTAACACGCCACGCCGAAACACAACACACTGCTGCTTCATGGCAGGATTAGCGAGCAAGATGGTGGTAGCAATCCGGCGACTTGCAACAAATTCACATAAATAATAAAGAAACCGAATAGATTTCAATATATATATACCAATGTTTACGTAAGCATATATAGGGGGGAGGAGGTTTGCTGACTTTCGCTGACAGGGGGGGGGGGAGTTAAAAATGACTAAAACTCTGCTTACGTAATACTTGAATGACTCCTAAATAATAACTCAGGAAATCAGGAATTCAGGCGTCAGGTGTTAAGTCACCATGACAGATCATTAATGCTGCGACAACTCCGGGCTCTTGACAATGAATGATCACCTGTCATTGTCAATGTTTTAAGTTCTGAAGTTACACAGGTACTAATTATGTACAGTACGATTACTTGGAGTTAACACTTGACAGATGCGCGTGCCTTCAGTCAATTTTCAACTTTGAGGTCATACAAATAAATATACGCCGGTATACTAAATATGGCTTTATTTGTATGACGTCAAAGTTGAAAATCGACTGAAGGCACGCCCATCTGTCAAGTGTTAACTCCAAGTACTGTACCACGTACTGTATTTTAATTTACCATTTCAGTGGCTCCCAGAATCGGCGAGGTTTCACGTTGCTAGTGGACATCCAGACAAAGCGTTGGCTACATTAGAACAGGCAAGTTCTGTTGATTAGATATGAAATAGTAGTTTATGTGACTGTTACATAATACAATAAGACTCATTACAATACGAGTGATGTTTTATGAACTGAGCCAACTGGCGGCATACTAACAAGCCGTGAAATACTTAGGGGCTGTTTCACCATCCATTGATTAGCGTTAACCGACGGTTAAATGTGATGCCGTCTCCGTCTATTCGAACAAAACAAATAGAGAACGAGAAACAATTTCTAGTCACCACCACACCACCACAGGTTAAGAAACGCTGTCCTTTCTAGGGCACTTGTAGGGCAGCGTTTCTTAACCTGTGATCCGCGGACCCTTCCGCGAGTATGTGTATGGGGGTCCACCGTCTTATCTATGGACATTTGAATTTATTTCTGTTTTTTTTATTAAGGGGGTCCTTGAAGTGTGCTTGATTTTCTACGGGGCCGCAGACTGAAAAAGGTTAAGAAACGCTGGTCTAGGGGCTTTTGTTATTAAAATAAATAAATAAATATCATGGGACACTTGACACCAACTGAACCTAGTCCCAAATTAAGCAAAGCTTTGTACTATAGAAACTAGGCAACGGATAAAGATACTTATATAGATAAATACATACTTAACTACACCATGACCCGAGAACAAACATTCGTATTATTCATACAAATATCTGGCCCGGCTGGGAATCGAACCCGGGACCTCAAACTTAACCTAAAACCTAATTCCTTAAACTTGGGCCAATCAACTATTTTACCGACACTTTGGGCGTCTCCTGCGTTACTAAAATTGTCTCTGGCGTTACCAGAAAATCGTACTTCCAACAAGATATTTCACGGTTTAATAGGTTGAACTTACGTAGGATGGCATGTATTCATGTACATACACCATCTATTAAATTACAGAAAAAACATGTTTACTTACAAAAATCTGCAATACGGTATTTGACTATTTTGTATATGTTTTATAAATTAAAAAATCACAATGCCTGTTATCGAATAGAGAAACAATTTTTAAGCAACCTTTACAAATAACAAAGTTATAAAGGTTTGAAATTCAAGATTAGAAAGAGAAAGACATACTGGCATGTGACGTCACACGCCAGTACCGCCATACTTGTTGCATAGAGAAAAGCGTTTGAGAAAGAGACAGGTAAGTATACAGATTTTTCAAAAAATCACTATAAATCCAATTTGCAACTGATTTAAATTTTCTCTTCGCTAAACACTATCTGTATATCTATATTTTCAGAATAATATTAAGATATGGCAAATTAAGGAGTTGTCAAATACCGTATTGTTTGAAAAATGTCGCGGACAGATTAGTGTCGGTAAAAAAGTTGATTGGCCCTCTTAAACTTGTCCAGCTTATTTTTTTTCCTCGGTGGTAGATAGCACAAGACAACGGGCGGCCGATGCTGCTGGGGCGTCTAGTGTGCGACGACTCAGTGGGTATGGGGCAGCGCGGCCGGCTCAAACACTTGCTGATACCGCAACTGAGGAACACCAGCCTGCTCCTATGGCTCATATGGTACGGTTCGACAACTTGACTTACTTTAGGTAAAATGCATAATATACATTTTTTTTTTATTCGACTGCAGATCACAATTTCCCATTATAAGTCCTTTTTGACTATTTTAGAGCTCCGGAAAGTACTAAACTGTGATTCACTCGTCAGACAATTTAATTGACTAGGTATTTATTTATTTCAAAATTACTAAAAATCTAATTTTCACATCTCATGCTCGTAAAGCTCGTGTTTATGCTGGATCTAGGCGACATAAAAAGACTTTTTATGCTCTAGTGCATAAAGTAAAATCTTCGTCTAAGACCAAGGCGATCAGGTGTAAACAGCCACAAATTAGAAAGTTTCTACATATTTTTTTTAATAATTTTTAATTTATGTGAAACTAAAAATCAACCAAATCAAACAAAATAGATCAATAAAGTTGAAAAAATATTGTTATATAGTAATGCATGAACAATTCTTTCCACTGTTGCAATTTCATTTCCTCGCCATCGAAGTGAAAAGCAGAGTGTAAAACTCGAGCATTTAACTCATTTTCCCCTCGACGTGTCTATCCACCCTCGCCGTACCGGCTCGGGTGGCTATATGAACGTCTCGGGTAAAATGGCTCGTTTTATGCTCTTGTTGTACAATCTACTATTTTCAGTAAAATAACCATTTGTAAACTTCATTGTTGTAGGATGTCGTGCGCATTCTGCTACTACGGTCTGGTGCTGATGACGACGGAGCTGTTCGAGACGGAGCCCGGCGGCTCGCTGGAGGCCTGCGCGGCCGACTGCCGCCCTCTCCACACCACGGACTACATGGACCTGCTCTGGACCACGCTGGCTGAATTCCCAGGTAGACCTTGTACTCAAGGGCGTCGCGGGGGGGGAGCAAGTTGATATGAAGAATGAGAAAAGAATAATTTGTAGGTATTTATTTATTGGAATTGGTGAATTCATTCGAGTTTCGGTTTCGACGCACGGGACTGGTTTTGTTGCTTTACATTAGGCAACTTTTTTAGAATCCCTTTAGAGTCTCTCTGGGGTGATGGGCAGCTGCCGACACCCTTGCTTGTACTGTCGGCATGTACGGCATACTATTATTGTGAATTATTATTTTATTATTATTTGTGTGTATTCGTTAGTGGGCGTGCGTGCGTGTATGTGTGTGTATCTGTGTTTGTGTGTGTGTGTAATAAGTAATATTTGTCACAAAATAAAATACATGAAAAAAAAAATGTTACTACACATTGCAAGAATTTTTCCAGAATACGTAAACTAATTATATTTCTTCTTCTTCTCTTCTTAAGAGTACTCTTGTCGGTGGAGTATCTTCCAGACATCCCTCCTTTGAGCTATTATATTACATATTTATAAATTATCGGATTATCGTCTAACTATTAATTATGAAAATAGCTTTAAGTTATGTTGCAGTGCCCTACTACAGGGTTCCATGTTCGGGAAATATTTTATTATAATTTAAGACCTATGTGCCCATGAAAGCGATGATTGTATGATCAAGAAAAAGTCATGATAAATGTTGAAAAACACTGATCTAAATAATTTCGTTTGCATTCTTAGGTATCTTCGCGACGATATTCATCATCGAGAAATTTGGCAGAAAGAAGACAATGGCTTTCCAGTTCGTCATATTTTCCATTTGCGTTTGCATGCTGGTGTATAATGAGAAGTGAGTATATATACAATTTACTAGCTGTTGCCCGCGACTTCCACTGCAAAGAATTGGTTCGTTGATTAATTTATCTGGATAAAAAATATCCTTCATCGGGACTTAGTTTCATATCAATCGGTTCAGACATTACTATATTATATTCTCATTTAAAAGATTTTTGGTATGCCTAGTTTATATTTTACTAGCTTTTGCTCGCGGCTCCGGTCGCGTGGTATTCGGTTATCGCGCGCTGTTCCCTCGGGAACTGTGCATTTTTCCGGGATAAAAAGTAGCCTATGTCACTCTCGGGCCCATAAACTATCTCTATGCCAAAAATCACGTCGATCCGTCGCTCTGTTACGGCGTGAAAGACGGACAAACATACAAACACACTTTCGCATTTATAATATTAGTAAGTACGGATTAAGCAGCTTACCGCGAAAGTGGACAGCCCCAAAAGGTGGACAGCAAAAAGAAATGTGCTCGTGCATGAGAAACACGATCAAAATATGAAAAAAAGTACCTACTTCCATGGTTGGTTTAGAAATTAAAATTTGATTTACCTAGGGCTAGATAGTGACAGTCTTTGTTGTAATATAGAGCTATACTGCCCTCCTAAGCCGAAAGGCGCTATCTAAAAAAAAACGCTTTTCTGTCATTTACACCATGTGATGCAGAATGTTTTAAGCTACACAATAGTATTAATAACTCAAGTTTTTTTTTGAGATAGCGCCTTTTGGCTTAGGAGGGCAGTATAACCAACCCACAGAAACAGCAGAAAACCAGCGCCATGACTGAAGAAAATCAGACATCGGCATTTGCTGAGTGGCATCCATTTTGGTGTACAGTCAAGGGCAAAAATATGTATACACTTTATTAGTACCTTGTCACTTTAACCACTGTGACAGTTCATATAATGACGAAAATAGACAAGGTACTAAAGTGTATACATATTTTTGCCCTTGACTGTACTGTTCAGTGCTGTTATATTTAGATTAAGATTTCATGTACAATTTTTTTTACACCAAATATTTTTTTCCATTCTATTTTATAAAATTCAAATACCTTTTTTTTTTTCAGTCGTGTTTTCCTGACCTGCATTTTGTTCTTGGCGCGTGGTATCATTGCCGGATTGTTCCAGGCTGCGTACGTTTATACTCCTGAGGTAATTATTTATAACAGTAATTAACAACTTGAACGGCTCTGTATTTACGTGGATGACCTGATTGACCTGTATAGATGTAGTGAAAAAAGTTTTTACACAGGCCGAGTCAAAATCAATCTTATGCTAATGTCATAAAGGCTTTGACATGGAATAACTTTTCTCACTGTAACTATATTAACATTCTATGCCGGGCGGTTACGGAAGCAAAACAAATAAGTACGAAGAAAGATACTAAGAATAAAAATGTTATAGTTTGTCTTTAGTTTCATGCAGAACGATGCTGCAGCCCTGTGCCCTCTCTGCAATTAGTGCGCATTTTTTAACTACGGCAGGACTAGCGAGCAAGATGGTGGTAGCAATCCGGGCGGTTGCACAAGGTCCTACCACCTGCGATGTAATGAACCAATAGAAACGCTTCATTTACTTCTCCTCGCTCAGCACATCTCTAGTCGAAGCAGCTCGGCGGAGCGAGGATAGGTAAATGAAATGTTTCTAGGTTCATGACAAACATTCCTCGCAACACATCCTCGCACATCTCTGGTGGAAAACACAGTGAGAGAAAAGACCTTAAAATGACTGTCCATATCTCCAGGTTTACCCGACAGCGCTGAGGTCGACGGCGGTCGGCGCATGCAGTGGCGTCGCTCGACTCGGCGCTATGATCACTCCTTACGTTGCACAGGTGAATATTCATTTTATTCAACATCATCGCAACATTGCATCCGGTTCGAAGGACCAATATTGGGATGTTGTCTTCTATTGAACCATAGGCACTAAACTATAACACCAAAAAGATGCAGGTTCACTTTTTATTACGTTTTTCGCGTTTGCACAGTCTAGATTGATTTTTGCTTTGTATATTAAACGAGAGCGGACTTGTACAAGTAGCCATGTTGAAAGGAAAAGAGTTAGAGCGATTATAAGCCGTGTAAGAAACGGACGATCGCTCTAACTGCGCTCCGAATTAGGCCAATAGAATTTAGTAATATTAAACAATCATCATAGTCATTTCAGCCTCGCGTCTTCTTGCTGGGCACAGAAGGGCTACTACGAAGTTCGAAAATCGAAGTTCGTATCGTATCGTCCCTCTCACTCTCGTTTTAAATAATATAAGCGTGAGCGGGATGGCAAGACACGAAGTTCGAATTTTGTTCTTTGTAGTAAAGGGTCAGGTCTCTCAAAGTGAGAGGGCTTGGGCCGTAGGATGTTAGTACATAGTAGTGCAGATTAGGAACTTAACACACACTTCTTCGGGCTTCTAATGGAGTCTCGTTCGTAATTCCTTACCGCTCTTAAGGTTCAATGTACTATTGTGCAAGGATTGTATTTAGAAAGAAATGTTGCTCATGTAGGCAACAAACAACTCCAGTAAATAATACTTGGTATTTATTTGCGGCTACATTTTTAAACCTTATCCATATTTCAAAAAAAATACTTTTATTTCTAGGTTTTACTGAAGAACTCGGTACTAATAGCGACCGGCGTGTACGCATCAGCTGCTTTACTGGCCGCTGTAGCGTGTCTGCTGCTCCCCATAGAAACCAAGGGTCGCGAGATGAGGGAAAACGTCACTGGCACTACCTAGGTATAAGGGGGCGTGCGTTATGTTCGTAAAGGGGGGAGGGTCTTGGGCAAGATGGCGGAAAGTCATGGTAAATGGGGGTTACTAATGAGATTATGACGTGTGAAAAGGGAAAATTAGCGAAAGAAAACCCATCCTCAGAATTCAACTGACTCAAAGTCAAAGTCGAGGCCGTATTGTCCAACGTGCTGACGTTTGCGATCGCATTCACCATCTCTTTCTACCCTCGTCTTATACCGTGTGACAGAAAGAAGTGGTGAAAACGATTGTGATTACAAGTATTGTAGTTACAGTGCTTTCATTCTAGCATGGTGCGGGTGACAGCTGTCAATATCACAGACTAGAGAGTGAAAGTGTCGAAAGTTGAGTCGATAATAAAGTAATAATTTAAAATAGTAATCAAAATTAATGTCATCATCAATCCGATTATTACGCTCATTTTTGATGAAAGTATTAGTGAAATTCTAGGTTGGAATATTATTTGCACCTTGAAAGCTTAACGTAATTTACAAGAATGTTCGCTACTTACCAATTAATTAAAAAGTACCGATATAACTCAAGATCCATTAGGTCGCACCACTAAACGAGTCTCTGGTGTTACGTTACATGCATATTACGTTTCTTAACTTAATTGTGCTTTGATTTTTATTAATTGATTTTAAAAATCTGATAGGTTTTTATTTCGTATAACATAGGTTTAATATACTATTTATGTTCAAATATGTTACGCCAGTCATATTCAGGCTACAACTGAAATATATGTACTTCCATATATTTAGACCGCAGCAACTTTTTTTTGAGTAAAACGAAACGGTGCATCAAGTGTCACCCACACCATGCTAGAATTAAAGGGCTGTAGACAATAAGGCCTCAGGTATAAAGACATATCGGATGTAACGACCAAAAAAAAGTTCTCAAAATGAAATGTTTATACTTTGCTACGCGTTTTATACTTTGGTATAATTTATTTGTATTTAACTTTATCAAGGTCATGCAATACATACAATACACTACAACACATGCACTACAATACAATACATGGTACTTAATGAACATAATGTCTGTTTTTGCACCCTAGTTAATAAGCACTCAAATGTAAAGACTGTTTTTTGTAATCGCTTTTTTAATGTTTACATGAGCGCTAGCTATTGCTATGCATTTTTATATCGTATAATGTTTATAATTTATAAGATCGATCCATCGCCTGTTATGCTATTGTTGACATCTACAATATAAGTAGAATGAAAAAAGTTAGAGTAGAAAATAGCACTTTCCATGTAACTGTCACTTTTTTGACGTACGATGCTTGAATGTGGCAACAATTTAGTACGAACATTTCTACTTCCATTTTCATCCGGTTTCTAGACTTTATTATCAATTCTACCTTTTGGTTTACAATTTTTCATGTGGATTCGTATTTTCTGAACACTCTTAAATCTTAAAACAACCTTTTGATCTAACTGTCAGTATTATGTATCTTAAGTTTGGTTGTGATATTTGGGGAATAAGTACTGAAAAGGTGCTAATTTCGCTGTGTTTTGTTTATGTAAGAAGCATATTTCTTACAGATATTAATAAGTAATATAAATTTGTTTTTACGAAAATTTTAGCTGCGCCAAAAGTATTACTGCAGTCGTGATACAGCGAACCAGCAGGGCTACTATCGTATCGTCCCTCTCGTTCTCATATTAAATAGTATAAGTGTCAGTGGGACCGCATGACACGAACTTCGAGTTTCGAGTTTTGTAGTAGCCCTGCTGGCTATATTACGAAGCGCGAAATTCGAACTTCGTATCTTGCATGAGAGGGACGGCATGATACGAACTTCGAGTTTCGAACTTGGTAGTAGCTCCCCAGACATTAAATTTATTTTTTACATTATAATTCGATTGTAATCGTTGTAATTATCAAGCTCGAGTACCCGATTACGAATATTATACTTAGTTAAAACGAAACATTTACGGCTCGCCATTGTCGTGGCGCGGCGCGCAGTTTGCTTAGAAACTTCGTTCTACGTATTACTAGCTGTTGCACGCTACTGCGTCTACGAATAATTTGTTTATCGCTATCGCGCGAACCATCCTTCGTGCCAAATCTCATCTAAATAAGCTCAGCGGTTCAAGTGTGAAGAAGTAGTAAAGATAGTAGGGATAGGGATGTGAACAGGAAGAAAAAAAATCTATACCTACTTGTTGCGTGTAACAGCATAAATAGTATGTAAATAAATGTAAAGCTTTTTTTGCTATGTTTGACATTGATAGAAACTTCTTGTGTAATGTAATGTGTCAGAATTTAGGGCCTCCACTAACTCGCGCAGTTGCCTGGCTTGGTTTGGCGCGGCGTGTTGTTTCAATAGGTTTCAGTTTCAATGAGCAGAGACCCGCCTCATGCAGCGCTGCTGTAGAGTCTGGCCAACGAATGCTGTCCACGAGGTATTAAATTATACTCTGGACACTTAAAGGTGCATCAAAATTCATGTAGTAATGTGTGAAACTTGATGAAGCACTTTAGGAGTCCCTTGGTAAATTTAATGACCTTTGTCAGTGCCCATTTACGTACAGTCCAGACGCATCAATTTTTGGACCATTTTGACCAGATTGGCATTGAATATATCTTCTAACATTTTAATTCTAATAAGCAGTGACGCTAGCGACATCTATACCGTAGCCCTCATCGAGAAACTTTCGGCACTCCATTGGAACCAACCGCTCACCCGGACAAGAGATGTCGTTACTAAGCAATCAAATTAAGATTGGTTTTTTGGAATCTTTTTGTATTTTTTTTTGCTTAAGTGGCTAAATAAGAAACAAACAAACTAAAATATGAGGTGCATAGGGGAAATTCGTGTCTGTACCGTTGACCAGCAGTGGTGTAGCGGTATAGCACGCGGTACGGAATACCGAGGACCTGGGTTCGATTCCCAGTGCTGGTCTTATTTTTCTGGTTTTTCTGTGCATCTATATTTCAGTTTGTATTTTCAATTTAGGTTTTACGGGATGACCGTAAAAGTAAAAATTTGGAATTGAAATAAAAAATACAAAAAGATTTGACCAGTGGCGTAGTTAGCTAGGTAACTTAGGGCCCTGGGGCAAATAAAAAAATGGGGCCCACTGCTATCAAAACTGGTAAGGTTTTTTGTAGTAAAATCATTATATTTTAAAAATGCTAAGCAACTATAAAGCAGAATTTCGAGGGCCCCTGAGGTTGAGTGCCCCGGGGCACTGCCCTGCCTAGCCCCTTGGTAGCTACGCCACTGGATTTGTGCCACGCGAGCTAGCGGTGGCCCTTACTTCATGATGGCCGTTGACTGTAGAGATTAATAAAATTGTGAGTGCCTCTTTCAATTTTGTCTTATAGGTACCTACTTTTAAACTGCGTCGATTAATGACTAAACTTCTTGCGAAATAACGAATCATGCTTTTGCGCATAAGACTTAGCTTTATTAATATTGATTGGCAAAATAATTATCTAGCATTTCTATCTTCATTTATTTCTAATTATGATTGATGATCATGTGACCAAATGTTATTTATTTAAATCTTTATACAAATTATTGTTAAGTTTACACGAAATACTGTTTAATAAAATGCACTATGATACTATTACTGTTTTGTTCCTCTAATAATAAGGAATTATAATCAATTTGTAGAAATAAAAATCAATGCTATGCTAGATCCTAAATCGTTCATTTGATTGGCACGGTTTTTACGGTAGGTACGGAGAGACTAAGGAAGGACAGAGTGTATTGTCTAACGTCATCTTCCCTAATCATAATATACCTTTGACAGAAAGAAATAGTGAAAGTAATTCCGATTGCGTTAACAGTTAGACAATGTGGTCTCAGGAATAGGACCTTATTCTCTCTGAATCACAATCGTTTTTACCGCTTCTTTCTGTCACATGGTTGGTTGGTATAACACGAGGCTAGAAAGAGATGGTGATTACAGTCACAGGCGCCAGAGCGTTAGACAATACGACCACGACCTCGGATCTTTCGAAACCTACAGCATCTAGAATGGGACTGAGAAATAGACTTACAGGCTGTTTCACCACCCATTGATTAATTTTATGACGGATAAATGTGATGCCGTCTCAGTCTTTTAATAAAACAAACAAAGACGGCGTCACATTTATCCGTCAAATAAATTAATCAATGGATGGTGAAACAGGCGCTTAAAATCACACCAAAACAGACTACAAGACGCCCCTCGGTTGGTCTGAGAAAACACCACTTTGTAGGTATAGAGGCCCACGTAACCTCTCGTTTTTTTTTTATGGCATCGCAAGGCATGCGCATGCAGGGTCGCAAGGAACAGCTAGTATGAAATAAAACTAATCAGTATGGACTTAGAAGATTATAATTACTCATTTTAACATTTATATTTTTTTTAATACTCAATCAACTTCATTTCATCAAAGTTTTTCTAGTTCTACGTGTTCTGTCTCATTCATAAAATAAACAAAATCCTTCAATCACAGTACAAATCACACAACTGGAATATTGTTAATTACTACGCAGAAACCCATGATTCAGTCAATTTATTTAAAAACTAAACACAACTCAAACATTCAGTCCCACAATGGCATAAGTTCACAAAACGAAACAGAGATTAGTCTCTACCTGATCATCAATATACTATTTATGAGTTTACAAGTACCAAATTACAATAAATAGAAATACTGGCTATGTCCTACATAACTTAACAGGCAAATATACAAATACAATAACACATATTATGCCAAATAATATGACATAGCCTTACATATCATTTACTAAACTAGTTACCGCATAATACCTACACATAGGAATTCAGTTTACAAAAAAAAAAAACATAGCTGTTAATGATTAATTCTTGTGATTCATAATATTGCAATTAACATTAGGTACATTATAGATTAGGCTATCTTACAATCCTTAATGTTTCATTAGTCTTAAAGCAAACGCCAGTGCTGCAGCAGAGATGATCTTAATGAATCAATGAAAGTTAACTTCTAATAATGATGAGATCAATATCAATTTCTAAATAAAAAAATAGAACTGAGTTTTTTTACTTTCCTTCTATGTCCCTACACCTATTTGTGAATTATTACAATTCGGTGGGATTTGATACCTTATAATGAATATAATATAAATTTGTTTCCACAGAAAGAAAGGGTGGTGTAAATGATCCAAGGACATTAATGATTGTTGTTTAACCAGACAATAAATTAGGAAACCAAGACACATGCAAAATTCTATATTGTGATGATTCATCAACACATTGATGATTACAAAATATTAAAATGTGTTCCATACAAAAAGCTGATTGCCATATTAACTGCTGATGAGCTAGATATCATAAGAAATATCTTAAGTATCTAGCTTTCATGCACAATCATTTGTGATGATTTGTTTGTTGTATGCGACAGTCACATTTATATTATGAACCAGTGAGTGCTTAAATCTGCTGCTTAAATACTTAATCCGTAATTCTGCTTTAAATAACAGTTTATTTGGTTGTAGATATTTTCAAATAAATGATAATTTTACTTCAAAATACCAAATACTTAAGTATACATTATTTTGTACAAAAGAAATTTTAATGTCTTGTTAAGTAATTATTTATACATTTAAAGTCTACATTTGTATTGAAAATGTGGGTTACACTAGTAAATTAATGGAAAAAGTCCTTCGGTATTGATGTAATTATACACAATACACTTGCTTATAGTAAACTACCCCTTCATGGGAAATCTTTAGTTTGTAGACATAAATAATTAACTGATAAACAAAAGTTTCTAAAGCTGCATTAAAATATTTATTTATTAATAAACTTTACTCCAGTCTATATTAAAACACAAAGTCGATAATCTACATCTACTGTGCAGTTTATTATCTATTTTATAAGAGAATTCTTACTTAAAATTACTTTTGTACTAAAATATTTTGTTTCAGATGCTCAATCATCATCTAATTCTATAACAATTGGTTCAACATTATCTGTTGCTTTAGTATATTCCTCCTTCAACTGAGACAATAATGTACACTTTGGTATTTTAAGTTCATCTGCTTCATCAACAAGATTCTTCAGTTTCTGAAGTCGTCCAATATCTGGTGCTGTTGGAAGCAAAATATTTTTTGTTTCAGTCATCCATTTGTCAAAACTGTTGACTCTGAAATCTATTGTCTGCAGCATGATGTGCAGTTCATCCATATCATAACGATAATTGAGTGTTTTCTTTCCTAAGGAACATTGGCAAGCCTGTTCTGCATGCAGCAAGCAAGCCATAAATTTGCACTCGGAGCAGTAAACGGAAGACAAGAAACAGGTTGTTTTGCACACTTCACATAATCGCTCATCATCACCAAGGAGTTCAAATGCAGTCCTGCAGACATTCTTCAACCCTTTGTTTGCTATCAAGGCTCTTAAGTTTCCTTCATCTCGAGTCGCTTGGACTAATTCTTTTTGTGTTTCCAATGCAGTCTCTAGGTCCAGTCGATCACCTTCCAAAGCCATTTTGCAAATTAACTCATCATGTGAAAAAACACAGAATCTCTTCAAGTTCTTGTAATGTGTGATACAATCTCTGCCAACCTTTAGCCAATCTGGGGGTGCAAAGTTCACAGCTTCAGCAAAATTATAGCCTTGGTTAAAACCAGCATGATAAGCTCTTGGAAAAGTGACCACAAACTCTCCTGCTTGTTGGTCAGTTCTGTAGATAGGCACACCAGCAGCCATCAGTATGTTAGGATTCATTATAGTGACCAATTGATGAAGTAAGTCAGGTTGGGATTTGAAAAGATCAGGTGCTGCAGCTTTCATAGCCTTTTCTAACAACTCTGCACCACTTCCAGGTACACCATACCAGGTTTTAGCTTCTCCCCAGTGCAAATAATTGATGGAATAACTCCAGTGATCTTCATTATGCCAGCAAAATGCTGAAAAACACATGCCTACATACATCCATGGGACTGTCATCCCAGATATGTCTGCATTAATAAATCTTAACACAGAGCCATTTAATACTGGAAGGTTGTTTAAATTCCAACCGGAATCAACATATTCTTGATCACCTGGGTAGAGATTTAAAGAAGACTTTGTTGGGAACCCTGAACCATGGTCCATAGAATGCAAGTCTGCACCATATTCTACTGTCACGTCTTCTTCAACAGATGAAATAATTCTCCAAAACTCTTTCTCTGCTACTGTAGTAGGCACGAGATGTCCAGACATTCCAAAATAATCAGATTTGAACTTGTCTGCCATTTCTCCAAATTGTTGTAAGGTGTATTCCCTCTCTGCTTGTGCAAACCCAAATGCTTCAGCAGGTTTGTGCACTTCCTCTGCTATACAGCAGGGACAACGCCAATCTCCTTCTGGCACCGAAGTGAGAGGGGGCCTGAGGCAAAATGTATGGTAAGTATCTGAGCAGCCATTACAAATCAAGAGCAAGTCATCCCTGTTGTCTTTTTGGCAAATGGCGCATGTATATATAGCTAAAGGATCCATTTCATACCTAGGCCTCTTCCTTGACTTTGTTATGTCAAACTCCTCATCATTGAGTCCAGGCATTTTTGGACCTGGGCCATAGCAAGCAAGTCTTCTCAGTTCTCTATTACATTTCATTTCTTCTGTTTCAGTTTTTGTAGTAGAGAAGTCCACATCTGATTTTATGTCAGACCCTGTCTTCATTTTTTTAATACTGGTGTGAGGTTTCTCATCCTGCATATCATTTTCAACTTCCTGTTTTTTAATAGACTCTAGTGGCACTTCACGAAATGTTGCTGGTTTGTTTGTGTCGTTCTCTTCTTTCATTTCGGTCTTTTTAACAGTCTTTAATATATCAGCTTTACTTTTTTCGAAAATTTCGTAAGGTAGAAGAATTTTTTCGTAATTATTTCTGAGAAAATTCATTGTATTGGCATTCTGACTGTATCCCATGGAGTGAGCAATTTTACGCCATTTTTTCGGTGTGTTACAATTTTCAAATCCGCCTTCTTCGTCTACCCAGAATTTAAGACAGTACAAATCCAATGTTTTGTTCTCGATCATTGGAATTTTCAAAGGAGATCCTTGAAGATCCCAAAACTTCAGAATTTTTTCAAGAAACAAAAGTTTCAATCGAGTAATGGCTTCCAACTCGTTAACTTTCTGAATCCGTGGGACAAATTTTAATTTATCTACGTCTAATGAAAATGGTGGTTGCCAGCGCGCAGGAGGCTTTATTTTGCATATGCCAGTTTTTTCAGCAACGGGTCGGATCTTAGCAATGTAGCCGAGAGGATCCATGAATTCTTCTGCTGTAGGCTCAAATACAGGAGCCTCTGGCGGCGCAGTGAAAGTAAACTCAGCCGTTTTTTGCATAGCATTTTTCTGAATTATTTTGCTATCCATTTCTGTACGTACAAATTATTATCCGCGCAAATAGTTATTTATACGTATTGTTCACTATTTCACACGTTGCAAAGCGTTCCACATATTTCACTAAACAACAAAGTCTACGTGACTTCTCGCCATGTGTAAATGGCTCCTTAGATCTTCATTATCTTGCGATAATAAAACTAAATGTCCACAGATTTTTAGATATCATTGATTTAATTACACATATATAGTACAAACACTCAAATAATAAACACTACACGATTATTAGTACACTTCAAAGACGCGATGTGCTTCTGAATGAAATATTGATATTGATTGATGTCGGGCAAATTTTAGTACACAAAACCCGTGCGTGTCCGTATTCTGGAACTAACGTAACATAATGGGCATGGGCATGGGCAATATAATCATTATTTCTTTACCGTCGAATGCCGTCGATCCTCTTCCTCTTTACTTTTTTTTTCTACACACACACAGCCGAGCCGGCACTTATTTTGGTTTTAGTAGCTTTGGTAAGGCGATGAAGCGCTTATAGCTTAGTAAAAATTATTGCTAAGGAACGTTTTGCTAGCAATTCTCCAATTTTCAATGAAAACAAAAAATAATGAAGTGAATGGTTTTGACGAAATCACGTTTTTTTGAATTAGCAATAGGTATCCTACATTATAATAATAATAATATTATATCGTGGCATCTACTGCGTTCGATTCAACTCAAACGCTTTCAGCAGAACTTTTACTGTCTGCCTGCTGTCACTGATTGTCATTACCGTCTCTGTCATTCAAATTCTGTCAGATCAGACAAATAGAAACCTAACCTACAGAACACTATTAATTAATAAAATAAGAATGAATAAGGTGTAATTGAAAACGATTAAACAATTATTGTGGATTATTGTTTGGACCCAGAAAAATGTTAAACACACTTCGCAAAGCTTGTATATCCAATGTGCAATTACAACAAGTCAGGCTAGGCCACAGAGTTCGCGGTAAAGCACCTATATTTTGCCGCACTTTGAAAGAACGATTGGATGAACTCAATTACAAAGATGAACTATACACTACCAGAATCGACATCGGCTTTCCACGACCTAAGTAAGCTGCTTAAGTGTGTTTATTCCTATAAAATAAAGCTTATGTAAACTTGCTTTCTTAAGTTTAGACGACCGGATGGCCAAGTGGTTAGAGAACCTACGAAGCTTGAGGTTCCCGGCCGGGGCAGATATTTGTATGAATAATACGTATGTTTGTTCTCGGGTCTTGGATGTTTAATATGTATTTAAGTATGTATTTATCTATATAAGTATGTTTATCTGTTGCCTAGTATTCATAGTACAAGCTTTTCTTAGTTTAGGGATTCCTACAAACTACTATCAGAACAAAACCACCACTTAATTGGGAAACACATTTTGCAAAAGTATAGGTAATGTTGCTTGCTCCCGATATTATTAAATAAGTTATTGCTAGTATCCATAGCTTTGCTTAGTTTGGGACTAGGTTAATTGGTGTCAGTGTCCCATGATATTTAATTATTTATTTAAGTCAAAAAATTGGGTTACAGGAACTCATCGTCGGAGCTTAGAGATGCAAGGTTAGATCACATGAAGAAGGTAAAAAGCGACAAGAATTTAGAACAGCTTGCTCGTAATCATCAGCTGAAGGTTAACCTAGATGAAGTTAGGAATGAATGGCTGAATACACTAGGTCCACACCATAAGAAGCAGGTTGCGGAACACTATGGCATATTCGAGCATCTTTATGGTGAAGGGTACTTTGTGCCATTCAAAAATTTGGACATATTTTATGATTTAAAAGAGAAGGCTTTGCCTGTTTACTGTGGGAATGTTATTAAACCTTCTGAAGCACTTAACAGCCCCACTGTTAGTTACGAGTCAGATGGTAATACTATGTGGACTCTAGTTCTGTCAAGTCTGGATGGTCACCTAAACGAAAACGATAAAGAATATGTACACTGGTTTATTGCTAATATACCGGGAAATCATATTGAAAAGGGTGACAGATTAGTTGAATATTTACAACCATTTCCATTAAAAGGCACGGGGTACCACAGATATGTGTTTGTGTTGTACAAGCAAAATGAAAGAATGATTTATGATCTACCTCAAGGTAAGACAAAAAGAGTTTAAAAAATTTGCAGTATACAGTCAAAACCGTTTATAACAACATCATTAATAAAAATGTATACCAAATTAACACAGGTTATAATGACTGTCCTTAACAACCAAGTATTGCTGTCTTTTCATTGTCGTTATAGACAGTTTTGGCTGTAGGTATCTCACTAGTAATATTATTCTCTCACTCTCTTTAATAATATAAATGTGAAAGCTTATCAAGTGTGGATATTTCTCCTCCACACTAAAACAGCTAGACAAATGTTTTTTTTGTGATAAAAAAAAAATTGCAGTATCATCATCCTCACCACTTGAGAGCCGCACTTTTGAAAGCCGATCATGGTACCAAAAGTACCAGGACAAAATTACTCCAGCAGGTCTTGCATTCTACCAAACGGACTGGGACAGCTCGGTCAAAGACTATTTCCACAATGTACTGAATATGAAGGAACCAGGTGAGAAATACTTCTCTTTTTGTGGTCTTTTTTTTCTCATACATTGACAGTGCACTAAAAAAACCACAGCTACAGATGTGTTTAAAAAAATATTGGTTGCATTTTATATTGTTTCTAACATTCCACATATCCAGAATGATTGTTATTTCTTTTCGATGTTACATTGAATGTGTAATTACTGAAACAATATTCACCAAAAGTGAGATTTATCTTGTGGTAAACAAGTGTGTTTTAAATTTATTTGTTTCTATTTATTTCAGTATATGAGTATGACTTCCCTGAACCATATATAAAACCTCAAAAATGGTTCCCTAAGAAGGAGCCTTTCAATCTCTACATGGACAAATACCGGGACCCGAAACAAATTAACAAGGAATATTTACTCCGTAAACTGAATGATGTGGATCCCTTCCAGAAGCCCGCTTCTCGGCTAAGGTTCCCCAATGCCCATGCATTGCCTAAAAACATGCCTTCCTGGCTTAAACTGCATGAGAAGAAAATTAGGATGAGCTGGGGAAGAATCAATGATGTTTAAAGTGTAGTTATTATTATTTGCAATAAAGTGTATTGCTAGTGTATTTTATTGTTATATTGTAAAGGTCCTTGATTATTGTATGTATAAGAAATATCAGAAACTTCTCTAATCCTACTTATTATAAATGAGATATTTTGCGAAGTTTGTTAATCGATTGTGCTATGTTAACCGATTTTGATGAGAATTGGTTTGGATGGAGATAGATTTATCCTAGCAAATTGCAATTCCCACGGGATAGCGATAAATGAATTATTTGCAGACGAAATCGCAGAATCTTGTCTGATAATTGTTAAATAAGTAACTGTTTTTCATGTTAACTATTGTTAACCTGTGATTGAAACGGCAGGCGTAATTATTGCGAATTTCGGTCACGAAATAGACTCGTTTGCGTTAACGGTTAGTGTGAACGTGGCTTTATGGAGTTATGAGTGCTGTGTGCTTCCCTACATTTGAGGATAATAATAAAAATGTCGATGAAAACGTGGGTAGTTGTGTGCCGGAATTAGCTGCGTCGAGCAGTCACGCCAAAGAGAATATAAACACTACGTTTTAAGTCACGCGAGCAGAGCGGTGGCGCGCACTGCGCGTTTTGCAGTAGCTGCAGCTGCGGACGGCTACGAATTACTTACTGAAAAATTTCGGGCTAAACTCGATTACGACGTGACTAATCCAGTTTATTTCACCAAGAGTGAATCTCACGGTAGTTTCATGTTCAAAGTTTCGACAGTAAGTCGAAAAGTGTGTGGAAGACCACTGCTGTGGTTTTTAATTAAATATCAGCGAGTGAAAGTGAGGGCGGCCTAAAGGAATGCAATTATTAAGACAAATTAAATTTCAAGATATTATTTATTACGAAAATAAACAGCATAATCAAAGTAAATAAAACAGGATTTAAAACTAAACTAATGTAAAGACAACCGACTTTGGAATTTTTAGCTGCATCATCTTTACATGGACTCTGTAATTCTAAAACTATATGATGAGACTAATTTTACAAATTTATAATTATAGTCGCCACACAATGTCGATTATCTACTGAAAATAGATTTTTTATTTTTAGTAAATGCATACAAATACAATTCATGTTGTGGGCAACTATCACAAGCACCCCCACCAGAGTTACCATAATATACCCATAACAATAAACAGTCTCAGCATTAAAAAAAAAATACACATTCCGTGGCTTAATCCCTAGGCATACGCGTTTCAGCGAGCGCAAAAAGTTCACGTACTTAGTTTATAGACATGCTTACCAGAAACGCTGATATTCAGTTGCTCATGACGTCTCTCTTATTAAGGCGATAAGAGAGGAACACGCATACCGACAAAAACTTTTTAGACAAAACAATCTGTAAACTTTGACTCGATTAGCAGAAATTTAGGTTAATAACTACCTATGTATGCATGTACATGTGAACTTTACATTATAGTAAGTTTAAGGTTAAATGGCGTTTTGTTGAGGTTTAGTCGAGACCGACGTCATCGTCTGTCGGGGGCTGGGGTCCCGCCCCAGGGGCAGCACCAGCGCCGCCGCCGAATCCTAAAAAAAAAAGTTTTTTCAATTGGCTGAACATGGGCTTTTAGTGTTGCCTCTTTTCATTTGGAATATGGAAAGTCAGAGCAGGTAGAAAATCGGCTAAAATTAAAATTTAATATATTTACGAATACCATATTTTTATATTATTTTTTGGAGATAAAGGATGCTATTGAATTACAGTACGATTACTTGGAGTTAACACTTGACAGATGGGCGTGCCTTCAGTCAATTTTCAACTTTGACTTCATACAAATAAAGCCATTTTTTGTATACCGCTACCCACGTTTACAGATTATGTAAAAACTATTTTATTTGTATGACCTCAAAGTTGAAAATTGACTGAAGGCACGCCCATCTGTCAAGTGTTAACTCCAAGTAATCGTCCTGTATATATATTGAGGAAAGTGAATAAGGAAGATGCTTGTAGCGAGAGGTATAAATTGGGATGTTAAGGATTCCATAAACGAAGTTCTGTTAAATAAACGACACGATGGGAAAAAACCGGCCAGGTGCGACTCAGACTCGCGCACGAAGGGTTCTGTACCATTATCTATACAACATTAGACATTAGCAAAAAAATCACGATTGTTGTATGGGAGCCTCCCTTAAACATTTATTTTAAGTGAATATACAATACAACTAAATATTCTGTGAATATTTCAAGCGTCTACCTGTTGCCGTTAACGAGCAAAAAACGGCAAAATATCACGTATGTTGTATCCGGAGCCCCACTTAAATATTTATTTTATTCTGTTTTAACTGTCTATCACGGCTCATGAGATACAGCCTGGTGACAGACAGGCAGTGGAGTCTTAGTAATAGGGTCCCGTTTTTACCCAAAGGGTACGGGACCCTAAAAAGTGAAAATAAAGTTGGGTAGGTAAGTGTAAACAATTTCCAAACAGTAGGACAGTGTTTGTGTGTACACTTTATTTTCTATTTTTTTTTGCGAGGCTTAGGTGCACCTGTGTGACTATGCCAGCCTCATTGGAAGACTCGATGGCCACATTCATCAAACACTTCTCCTGCAATGTCCAGATTATCTGGCTGCAAAGGAGTGCTTGATGAACCTGTAAATTCGTACTGCATCTTCCGATACCGGACACCTCAAAATAATATTCACTGCTCCATTGAACTGGTCCAAATCGCTCGAATACCTCTCACGGCTATTCCGATTATAGTTACATACCAGCAGAGAAGAACTTGTTTTGTAATTTTTCGATGGCAGCAGCCACCTTGGGATTGTTCTGGTACTTGACAAAGTTGGCCGGGTTGGACGATACGTCTTGGAACGCCATTGCTACGTCGGGGTCCTGTGCATGGAAACCGGGTTTAAAATATGTAATAGAAATGAGGTTAAAGCGGCATAATACGCCATAACAAAACCGTCATGTCGCCTAGCAAAAACTTCAAATTAGCATGTGGAACTTCTACAAAATGTATGCTTTCCATTAGTGTTCTGTTATAGGTATTTCGCAGGCATATTCAGATGGACACAAGTCACAATAGGGCTCCGTTTGGCCCTTTCTCCTGCGGAACCCTAAAAATAGCTCACCTGAATGAGAGCCATTATTTCGGGATCGCTCAGCAGAGTGGTGAGGTCGGGCATGCCGCCGCCAGCGCCGGGAAAGCCTCCCGCTCCGGGGAAACCGCCGAAACCGCCGCCGGGTGCCTCGGCCTGCGCCTGCGCTGCCCGAGCGCGCGCTTCTTGCGCATTGCGAGCTCTACGCAACTTGTCTTGATGCTACAATTTTTTTTTTTTTCAAGAACATGATATAACACAAGCTTAAAGTTCCTTTTCCACCAATGATGTGCAATGCACAGATGTGTTGCGGGGTATGTATTCTTCATTAACCGATATGAACGCTTCATTTACCTCGCCTCGCTGCGCTCAGCTGTTTCCACCAGAGATGAGCTTCGCGAGGCGAGGTAGATGAAGCGTTTCTATTGGGTAATGAAAAACACATTCCTTGCACATTATTGGTGGAAACGCAGCTTAATAACTGACCGGCAACAGAATGTTATAAGTTTGACCGCTATGTGTGTCTGTGTATCTGTGTGTGTCTGTCTGTGGCACCGTAACTCTTAAACGGAAGGACTGATTTGAATGCGTTTTATTTTATTTGAAAGCAGGTTTTCTAGCGATGGTTCTTAGACATGTTTCATCAAAATCGATTCAGCCGTTTTTGAGATATTGAACTTTGAAGTGACAAAGTCGGGGGTTTCCAACTTTTTGTTGGTTAGGTTATTGGTACCTACATTTTCCATCAGACCCGCATGCTCGTTTGCCTATCATAATAAAAAAAAACCTGCCAAGAGCGTGTCGAACACAACCAAAATAGGGTTCCGTAGCCATTACGAATAAATTTAGTAATATTTTTCTAAGGATTTTGTATTTTATACGGAGCCTTCCAAGTTTAGGTATATTTTATACCTTAGGCTGCTATTTACTCTTAAACTACTAATAGTTTTCAAGCAAACTTAGCCGTTATAGTTTTCCTTGTAAGATTGATGTACTTACTACCATCAAATTTTTCCACCCACCGGTTTAGATTTTAGAGGGGGGGAGGACGCTCGAATTTAATGAAAATTTTCCCTTTAAAGTTTAATATTTCGCAAACAAATCACTGAATCGAAAAATTGTCTTAGCAAAGACCTATACAACGATACCCCAACGGTTGGATGAGAAAAAAAAAATCACCCCCACTTTACGTCTATGGGAGGTACCCTAAAAACATTTTGGGTAGCTACATGAACACATTTGTTGTATGAATGTAGCTTTTGCAGGTGGTAGAACCTTGTGCAAGGTCCGCCCGGATTGTTACCACCATCTTGCTCGCTAATCCTGACGTGAAGCAGAAGTGCTTGCACTGTTGTTTCGGCGTGGAGAGTAAGACAGCCGGTGAAATTACTGGCACTAGAGGTATTCCATCTTAGGCCTCTAGGTTGGCAACGCATCTGCAATCCCCCTGGTGTTGCAGGTGTCTATATGGGCGGTGGTGATCTCTTACCATCAAGCTGTCATAAGGTAGCCGAGCAAACTGATTGTTTTTAGTTCATTTATAACCTGGTTAACTGTACTCACTTCTTTCTCCTCCTTCTTGCGCTGTACAGTCAGCTTGTGCTGGCGCAACTTCTCAGCGTTAGGCTTCACCTCATTCAGCCATTCGTTGGTCTGGTCGTCGTAGTCGATCTTCAACGACTCGCAGAGATCATGCGAGGCCTCTTCAAACTTGCCAAGAAGCCTGGAAATAAAAAAGGACGTGGTTAAAGTACGATCTGTAATTGTCGACCCGTTAACAAAAAATGTACCTACGCCCTGATAATTCAAATCCTCATGTAATTGCCATAAGGGCTTCAATTATCAGGTCTGCCATTAGTATATTTGGTATCGTTTATTGCAGGTCGAAATATACGGGGTCGCATATTAAGCGCACCAAAAAAAGAATTAACTGTTGTAGAATGCAGAGGAACTGCATAACAAGTTAGAAAAGTTGACAAAGCCTCGAAATAGTATTTAAAAGTTTAGTATCTCAAAACGAAGCCACAGACAGACATTGAGGTGAAACTTAACACCCCCCCTTTTTGCGTCGGGAGTAAAAAAAGCGGCCAAGCGCGAGTTGGTCTCGCGCACTAAGGGTTCTTTACAGGTCCATCAAACAGTCGGTTGCATGTTTATATTAGGATGGAATAAAATGCAGCTACTGACTCTGTGTAAAAACTTTTTCACTACATCTATATTGACAAACAAATTACTAAGTTATAATTTTTTTCCTAAGACCGACTCACGCTTAGACGATTTTCAATAGTAAACATTGTGAAGCCGCGAACGGCGGGACGTCGTAAACGCTCAATGGCGTTTATAGGATACCATAGCCTTATTTATAACTTTAGGTAAATCTGAAAGAATAAGTATTTCTGAAACTAAGAGCAGTGGCGATCCTTACATAGAAGCCCAAAAGCCGGGCTTGCCTTATAAACCGAACAACGTCCAAACGAGAAAAAAAGTTCGAATAAAATCACTTCAATAATTTAGCGCGCTTTATTTTACGTAAAATACTAAAAATTGCGTAATCCGCGGATGGCTTGGCTAGTGGCGCTGATTGCGACCAGCGGCGGCGCGGCGAGTCTACGCCGCGATAGTGGCGTACATTATAAATAGCATGACATCTCGCTCGCTCTCGTGGGCTTTTACGGGGCTTCCAAACGCTCTCTTCTCTTCATACTTAGGAAAACGTTAGTTTTGCAAATATCTATGTATAGCACTTTCTGTGCAATTTTGAATCTGGCTTACGGTGTGAAGTTTGTTGCGTTTGGTTTGGAACGCGACGCGAGTGCGCGGGCGAGATGAATAACTTCTAACTAACTTCATGATTGTTTATTTCGAACCGTGGGCCGTAGCGTAGGTAGCGTTGTGATTTGATGCAATCATTTCAAAAAATAAATAAGTGCTTAGGTATTCTGGTTCTAGTGTGGTGTAAAGTGCAGTGCCTGTGGGAGATAATGAGCTCGGAAACAGACCAAATTGTCCCTTGTGTGGACTCCAAGTGTATGTCTGTAAAATTCTATCTAGTAATAGCATGCCTTCAGTTTGAAGTTTACGGCAACAAGCTGGATGTAGGTACATTAAATTATAAAAAAAAATACTAAATTATATCTCTCGGCTTGCCATAGTCTGATACCCTAGGCACGCCACTGACTAAGAGGTATTTTGATGGAGGAGAAAGTACCTTTGTCGGGCGGGTTAACATGAACCCTCCCCGTGAACCAATTTAATTACAATAAATGCTATAAACAAGAATATTTCCAAGACATGTATGGCGGGCGCTTATTGGAATCGGTCATGCGTGAGATCGATACCGCAGGGTTCTAATCTATCGACACAATCCATATAAACACTAAATATGAAATGAACCAACCTGTATGCTCTCCCGCGAAACTTATAAGCAGCCGCACTGTCACAGTTCAGTTCTAATGCCTTTGTGCAGTCCTTGATACACGCATTAGGTTTGTTCAGTTTGAGATACACCTAAAAACAGAGAATGGTACAAATTAATCGTATAAGTAATATCGTTTCATAAAACCAACATTTAGAGAAAGAGCTAGAAAGTTTCTAGCAGAAATTGTTCCGACCGCGGTTCATAAATGATGGAATTTTAAGATAAAAACCAAAAACATTATACATAACGAAATTGAGAACAACTTCCTCTTTTAAAGTCTGTGAAAATCCAGCGCAAATTTACCCATGCTTGTATGAATCATACCGGAAGCCGACCAGACAACACGCAACAAAAATATGAAATTTCATAGTGATTGCTTCACAAATCTTTGAAAATATATAAAAACAAAAATCCTTACACCTTTGTACCTACATTAAGCCTCTCAAAATACACGAACATGTTTTGGCAAGCAATCTTGCATTTATTCTCAATCAGTTCCCATTAATACTACAGAATAATTAAAATGAGTACCTGTCCTCTTTTAGCAAACAGCAAAGCGCTCTGCGGGTTCAACACAATAGCTTCAGAGTACAGTTTAATAGCTTCCTCGAAGTTCTGCTCCGAGAAGGCTCTCATGGCTTCCGACCTCTTCTCGTCCGACTGGTCCCTCTCTTCATCTGTGGTTTCCTTCTCCTGGTCCCCCATTACTTGTGAATCATCAATGGGATCCGCTTCTATGACACCTAGTTTGTAAATAAATAAAAACTTATATTTAAGGATGTCTTGTAGGCTTTTTTTAAATCTCGAT
>NC_133481.1:4365384-4506112 GCF_025370935.1 Choristoneura fumiferana | reverse complement strand
TTACGAGTACAAATTACAATAAATAGAAATACTGGCTATGTCCTACATAACTTAACAGGCGAATATACAAATACAATAACACATATTATGCCAAATAATATGACATAGCCTTACATATCATTTACTAAACTAGTTACCGCATAATACCTACACATAGGAATTCAGTTTACAAAAAAAAAAAACATAGCTGTTAATGATTAATTCTTGTGATTCATAATATTGCAATTAACATTAGGTACATTATAGATTAGGCTATCTTACAATCCTTAATGTTTCATTAGTCTTAAAGCAAACGCCAGTGCTGCAGCAGAGATGATCTTAATGAATCAATGAAAGTTAACTTCTAATAATGATGAGATCAATATCAATTTCTAAATAAAAAAATAGAACTGAGTTTTTTTACTTCAGTGGCAATCTTATGCCTTTTCTTCTATGTCCCTACACCTATTTGTGAATTATTACAATTCGGTGGGATTTGATACCTTATAATGAATATAATATAAATTTGTTTCCACAGAAAGAAAGGGTGGTGTAAATGATCAAAGGACATTAATGATTGTTGTTTAACCAGACAATAAATTAGGAAACCAAGACACATGCAAAATTATATATTGTGATGAGTCATCAACACATTGATGATTACAAAATATTAAAATGTGTTCCATACAAAAAGCTGATTGACATATTAACTGCTGATGAGCTAGATATCATAAGAAATTCTTAAGTATCTAGCTTTCATGCACAATCATTTGTGATGATTTGTTTGTTGTATGCAACAGTCACATTTATATTATGAACCAGTGAGTGCTTAAATCTGCTGCTTAAATACTTAATCCGTAATTCTGCTTTAAATAACAGGTTATTTGGTTGTAGTTGCAGGATATTTTCAAATAAATGATAATTTTACTTCAAAATACCAAATACTTAAGTATACATTATTTTGTACAAAAGAAATTTTAATGTCTTGTTAAGTAATTATTTATACATTTAAAGTCTACATTTGTATTGAAAATGTGGGTTACACTAGTAAATTAATGGAAAAAGTCCTTCGGTATTGATGAAATTATACACAATACACTTGCTTATAGTAAACTACCCCTTCATGGGAAATCTTTAGTTTGTAGACATAAATAATTAACTGATAAACAAAAGTTTCTAAAGCTGCATTAAAATATTTATTTATTAATAAACTTTACTCCAGTCTATATTAAAACACAAAGTTGATAATCTACATCTACTGTGCAGTTTAATATCTATTTTATAAGAGAATTCTTACTTAAAATTACTTTTGTACTAAAATATTTTGTTTCAGATGCTCAATCATCATCTAATTCTATAACAATTGGTTCAACATTATCTGTTGCTTTAGTATATTCCTCCTTCAACTGAGACAATAATGTACACTTTGGTATTTTAAGTTCATCTGCTTCATCAACAAGATTCTTCAGTTTCTGAAGTCGTCCAATATCTGGTGCTGTTGGAAGCAAAATATTTTTTGTTTCAGTCATCCATTTGTCAAAGCTGTTGACTCTGAAATCTATTGTCTGCAGCATGATGTGCAGTTCATCCATATCATAACGATAATTGAGTGTTTTCTTTCCTAAGGAACATTGGCAAGCCTGTTCTGCATGCAGCAAGCAAGCCATAAATTTGCACTCGGAGCAGTAAACGGAAGACAAGAAACAGGTTGTTTTGCACACTTCACATAATCGCTCATCATCACCAAGGAGTTCAAATGCAGTCCTGCAGACATTCTTCAACCCTTTGTTTGCTATCAAGGCTCTCAAGTTTCCTTCATCTCGAGTCGCTTGGACTAATTCTTTTTGTGTTTCCAATGCAGTCTCTAGATCCAGTCGATCACCTTCCAAAGCCATTTTGCAAATTAACTCATCATGTGAAAAAACACAGAATCTCTTCAAGTTCTTGTAATGTGTGATACAATCTCTGCCAACCTTTAGCCAATCTGGGGGTGCAAAGTTCACAGCTTCAGCAAAATTATAGCCTTGGTTAAAACCAGCATGATAAGCTCTTGGAAAAGTGACCACAAACTCTCCTGCTTGTTGGTCAGTTCTGTAGATAGGCACACCAGCAGCCATCAGTATGTTAGGATTCATTATAGTGACCAATTGATGAAGTAAGTCAGGTTGGGATTTGAAAAGATCAGGTGCTGCAGCTTTCATAGCCTTTTCTAACAACTCTGCACCACTTCCAGGTACACCATACCAGGTTTTAGCTTCTCCCCAGTGCAAATAATTGATGGAATAACTCCAGTGATCTTCATTATGCCAGCAAAATGCTGAAAAACACATGCCTACATACATCCATGGGACTGTCATCCCAGATATGTCTGCATTAATAAATCTTAACACAGAGCCATTTAATACTGGAAGGTTGTTTAAATTCCAACCGGAATCAACATATTCTTGATCACCTGGGTAGAGATTTAAAGAAGACTTTGTTGGGAACCCTGAACCATGGTCCATAGAATGCAAGTCTGCACCATATTCTACTGTCACGTCTTCTTCAACAGATGAAATAATTCTCCAAAACTCTTTCTCTGCTACTGTAGTAGGCACGAGATGTCCAGACATTCCAAAATAATCAGATTTGAACTTGTCTGCCATTTCTCCAAATTGTTGTAAGGTGTATTCCCTCTCTGCTTGTGCAAACCCAAATGCTTCAGCAGGTTTGTGCACTTCCTCTGCTATACAGCAGGGACAACGCCAATCTCCTTCTGGCACCGAAGTGAGAGGGGGCTTGAGGCAAAATGTATGGTAAGTATCTGAGCAGCCATTACAAATCAAGAGCAAGTCATCCCTGTTGTCTTTTTGGCAAATGGCGCAGGTATATATAGCTAAAGGATCCATTTCATACCTAGGCCTCTTCCTTGACTTTGTTATGTCAAACTCCTCATCATTGAGTCCAGGCATTTTTGGACCTGGGCCATAGCAAGCAAGTCTTCTCAGTTCTCTATTACATTTCATTTCTTCTGTTTCAGTTTTTGTAGTAGAGAAGTCCACATCTGATTTTATGTCAGACCCTGTCTTCATTTTTTTAATACTGGTGTGAGGTTTCTCATCCTTCATATCATTTTCAACTTCCTGTTTTTTAATAGACTCTAGTGGCACTTCACGAAATGTTGCTGGTTTGTTTGTGTCGTTCTCTTCTTTCATTTCGGTCTTTTTAACAGTCTTTAATATATCAGCTTTACTTTTTTCGAAAATTTCGTAAGGTAGAAGAATTTTTTCGTAATTATTTCTGAGAAAATTCATTGTATTGGCATTCTGACTGTATCCCATGGAGTGAGCAATTTTACGCCATTTTTTCGGTGTGTTACAATTTTCAAATCCGCCTTCTTCGTCTACCCAGAATTTAAGACAGTACAAATCCAATGTTTTGTTCTCGATCATTGGAATTTTCAAAGGAGATCCTTGAAGATCCCAAAACTTCAGAATTTTTTCAAGAAACAAAAGTTTCAATCGAGTAATGGCTTCCAACTCGTTAACTTTCTGAATCCGTGGGACAAATTTTAATTTATCTACGTCTAATGAAAATGGTGGTTGCCAGCGCGCAGGAGGCTTTATTTTGCATATGCCAGTTTTTTCAGCAACGGGTCGGATCTTAGCAATGTAGCCGAGAGGATCCATGAATTCTTCTGCTGTAGGCTCAAATACAGGAGCCTCTGGCGGCGCAGTGAAAGTAAACTCAGCCGTTTTTTGCATAGCATTTTTTCTGAATTATTTTGCTATCCATTTCTGTACGTACAAATTATTATCCGCGCAAATAGTTATTTATACGTATTGTTCACTATTTCACACGTTGCAAAGCGTTCCACATATTTCACTAAACAACAAAGTCTACGTGACTTCTCGCCATGTGTAAATGGCTCCTTAGATCTCCATTATCTTGCGATAATAAAACTAAATGTCCACAGATTTTTAGATATCATTGATTTAATTACACATATATAGTCCAAACACTCAAATAATAAACACTACACGATTATTAGTACACTTCAAAGACGCGATGTGCTTCTGAATGAAATATTGATATTGATTGATGTCGGGCAAATTTTAGTACACAAAACCCGTGCGTGTCCGTATTCTGTAACTAACGTAACATAATGGGCATGGGCATGGGCAATATAATCATTATTTCTTTACCGTCGAATGCCGTCGATCCTCTTCCTCTTTACTTTTTTTTTCTACACACACACAGCCGAGCCGGCACTTATTTCGTTTTAGTAGCTTTGGTAAGGCGATGAAGCGCTTATAGCTTAGTAAAAATTATTGCTAAGGAACGTTTTGCTAGCAATTCTCCAATTTTCAATGAAAACAAAAAATAATGAAGTGAATGGTTTTGACGAAATCACGTTTTTTTGAATTAGCAATAGGTATCCTACATTATAATAATAATAATATTAAATCGTGGCATCTACTGCGTTCGATTCAACTCAAACGCTTTCAGCAGAATTTTTAGTTTACTGTCTGCCTGCTGTCACTGATTGTCATTACCGTCTCTGTCATTCAAATTCTGTCAGATCAGACAAATAGAAACCTAACCTACAGAACACTATTAATTAATAAAATAAGAATGAATAAGGTGTAATTGAAAACGATTAAACAATTATTGTGGATTATTGTTTGGACCCAGAAAAATGTTAAACACACTTCGCAAAGCTTGTATATCCAATGTGCAATTACAACAAGTCAGGCTAGGCCACAGAGTTCGCGGTAAAGCACCTATATTTTGCCGCACTTTGAAAGAACGATTGGATGAACTCAATTACAAAGATGAACTATACACTACCAGAATCGACATCGGCTTTCCACGACCTAAGTAAGCTGCTTAAGTGTGTTTATTGCTATAAAATAAAGCTTATGTAAACTTGCTTTCTTAAGTTTAGACGACCGGATGGCCAAGTGGTTAGAGAACCTACGAAGCTTGAGGTTCCCGGCCGGGGCAGATATTTGTATGAATAATACGTATGTTTGTTCTCGGGTCTTGGATGTTTAATATGTATTTAAGTATGTATTTATCTATATAAGTATGTTTATCTGTTGCCTAGTATTCATAGTACAAGCTTTTCTTAGTTTAGGGATTCCTACAAACTACTATCAGAACAAAACCACCACTTAATTGGGAAACACATTTTCTAAAAGTATAATGTTGCTTGCTCCCGATATTATTAAATAAGTTATTGCTAGTATCCATAGCTTTGCTTAGTTTGGGACTAGGTTAATTGGGGTCAGTGTCCCATGATATTTAATTATTTATTTAAGTCAAAAAATTGGGTTACAGGAACTCATCGTCGGAGCTTAGAGATGCAAGGTTAGATCACATGAAGAAGGTAAAAAGCGACAAGAATTTAGAACAGCTTGCTCGTAATCATCAGCTGAAGGTTAACCTAGATGAAGTTAGGAATGAATGGCTAAATACACTAGGTCCACACCATAAGAAGCAGGTTGCGGAACACTATGGCATATTCGAGCATCTTTATGGTGAAGGGTACTTTGTGCCATTCAAAAATTTGGACATATTTTATGATTTAAAAGAGAAGGCTTTGCCTGTTTACTGTGGGAATGTTATTAAACCTTCTGAAGCACTTAACAGCCCCACTGTTAGTTACGAGTCAGATGGTAATACTATGTGGACTCTAGTTCTGTCAAGTCTGGATGGTCACCTAAACGAAAACGATAAAGAATATGTACACTGGTTTATTGCTAATATACCGGGAAATCATATTGAAAAGGGTGACAGATTAGTTGAATATTTACAACCATTTCCATTAAAAGGCACGGGGTACCACAGATATGTGTTTGTGTTGTACAAGCAAAATGAAAGAATGATTTATGATCTACCTCAAGGTAAGACAAAAAGAGTTTAAAAAATTTTGCAGTATACAGTCAAAAACCGTTTATAACAACATCATTAATAAAAATGTATACCAAATTAACACAGTTATAATGACTGTCCTTAACAACCAAGTATTGCTGTCTTTCATTGTCGTTATAGACAGTTTTGGCTGTAGGTATATCTCACTAATAATATTATTCCCTCACTCTCTTTAATATTATAAATGTGAAAGCTTATAAAGTGTGGATGTTTCTCCTCCACACTAAAACAGCTAGACAAATGTTTTTTTTTGTGATAAAAAAATTGCAGTATCATCATCCTCACCACTTGAGAGCCGCACTTTTGAAAGCCGATCATGGTACCAAAAGTACCAGGACAAAATTACTCCAGCAGGTCTTGCATTCTACCAAACGGACTGGGACAGCTCGGTCAAAGACTATTTCCACAATGTACTGAATATGAAGGAACCAGGTGAGAAATACTTCTCTTTTTGTGTCTTTTTTTTCTCATACATTGACAGTGCACTAAAAAACACACAGCTACAGATGTGTTTAAAAAAATATTGGTTGCATTTTATATTGTTTCTAACATTCCACATATCCAGAATGATTGTTATTTCTTTTCGATGTTACATTGAATGTGTAATTACTGAAACAATATTCACCAAAAGTGAGATTTATCTTGTGGTAAACAAGTGTGTTTTAAATTTATTTGTTTCTATTTATTTCAGTATATGAGTATGACTTCCCTGAACCATATATAAAACCTCAAAAATGGTTCCCTAAGAAGGAGCCTTTCAATCTCTACATGGACAAATACCGGGACCCGAAACAAATTAACAAGGAATATTTACTCCGTAAACTGAATGGTGTGGATCCCTTCCAGAAGCCCGCTTCTCGGCTAAGGTTCCCCAATGCCCATGCATTGCCTAAAAACATGCCTTCCTGGCTTAAACTGCATGAGAAGAAAATTAGGATGAGCTGGGGAAGAATCAATGATGTTTAAGTGTAGTTATTTTTATTTGCAATAAAGTGTATTGCTAGTGTATTTTATGGTTATATTGTAAAGGTCCTTGATTATTGTATGTATAAGAAATATCACAAACTTCTCTAATCCTGCTTATTATAAATGTGATTTTTTGTGAATAAGTTTGTTAATCGATTGTGCTATGTTAACCGATTTTGAGGAGAATTGGTTTGGATGGAGATAGATTTATCCTAGAAAATTGCAGTTCCCACGGGATAGCGATAAACGAATTATTTGCAGACGAAATCGCAGAATCTTGTCTGATAATTGTTAAATAAGTAACTGTTTTTCATGTTAACTATTGTTAACGTGTGATTGAAACGGCAGGCGTAATTATTGCGAATTTCGGTCACGAAATAGACTCGTTTGCATTAGCGGTTAGTGTGAACGTGGCTTTATGGAGTTATGAGTGCTGTGTGCTACCCTACATTTGAGAATAATAATAAAGATGTCGATGAAAATGTGGGTAGTTGTGTGCCGGAATTAGCTGCGTCGAGCAGTCACGCCAAAGAGAATATAACCACTACGTTTTAAGTCACGCGAGCGAGCGGTGACGCGCACTGCGCTTATGCAGTAGCTGCAGCTACGGACGGCTACGAATTACTTACTATGAAAAATTTCGGGCTAAACTCGATTACGACGGGACTAATCCAGTTTATTTCACCAAGAGTGAATTTCGCGGTAGTTTCATGTTCAAAGTTTCGACAGTAAGTCGAAAAAAAGTGTGTGGAAGACCACTGCTGTGGTTTTTAATTAAATATCAGCGAGTGAAAGTGAGGGCGGCCTAAAGGAATGCAATTATTAAGACAAATTGAATTTTAAGATATTATTTATTACGAAAATAAACAGCATAATCAAAGTAAATAAAACAGGATTTAAAACTAAACTAATGTAAAGACAACCGACTTTGGAATTTTTAGCTGCATCATCTTTACATGGACTCTGTAATTCTAAAACTATATGATGAGACTAATTTTACAAATTTATAATTATAGTCGCCACACAATGTCGATTATCTACTGAAAATAGATTTTTTATTTTTAGTAAATGCATACAAATACAATTCATGTTGTGGGCAACTATCACAAGCACCCCCACCAGAGTTACCATAATATACCCATAACAATAAACAGTCTCAGCATTAAAAAAAAAATACACATTCCGTGGCTTAATCCCTAGGCATACGCGTTTCAGCGAGCGCAAAAAGTTCACGTACTTAGTTTATACACATGACATGCTTACCAGAAACGCTGATATTCAGTTGCTCATGACGTCTCTCTTATTAAGGCGATAAGAGAGTAACACGCATACCGACAAAAACTTTTTAGACTAAACAATCTGTAAACTTTGACTCGATTAGCAGAAATTTAGGTTAATAACTACCTATGTATGCATGTACATGTGAACTTTACATTATAGTAAGTTTAAGGTTAAATGGCGTTTTGTTGAGGTTTAGTCGAGACCGACGTCATCGTCTGTCGGGGGCTGGGGTCCCGCCCCAGGGGCAGCACCAGCGCCGCCGCCGAAACCTAAAAAAAAAAGTTTTTTCAATTGGCTGAACATGGGCTTTTAGTGTTGCCTCTTTTCATTTGGAATATGGAGTCAGAGCAGGTAGAAAATCGGCTAAAATTAAAATTTAATATATTTACGAATACCATATTTTTATATTATTTTTTGGAGATAAAGGATGCTATTGAATTACAGTACGATTACTTGGAGTTAACACTTGACAGATGGGCGTGCCTTCAGTCAATTTTCAACTTTGACTTAATACAAATAAAGCCATTTTTTGTAGGTATACCGCTACCCACGTTTACAGATTATGTAAAAACTATTTTATTTGTATGACCTCAAAGTTGAAAATTGACTGAAGGCACGCCCATCTGTCAAGTGTTAACTCCAAGTAATCGTCCTGTATATATATTGAGGAAAGTGAATAAGGAAGATGCTTGTAGCGAGAGGTATAAATTGGGATGTTAAGGATTCCATAAACGAAGTTCTGTTAAATAAACGACACGATGGGAAAAAACCGGCCAGGTGCGACTCAGACTCGCGCACGAAGGGTTCTGTACCATTATCTATACAACATTAGACATTAGCAAAAAAAATCACGATTGTTGTATGGGAGCCTCCCTTAAACATTTATTTTAAGTGAATATACAATACAACTAAATATTCTGTGAATATTTCAAGCGTCTACCTGTTGCCGTTAACGAGCAAAAAACGGCAAAATATCACGTATGTTGTATCCGGAGCATCACGGCTCATGAGATACAGCCTGGTGACAGACAGGCAGTGGAGTCTTAGTAATAGGGTCCCGTTTTTACCCAAAGGGTACGGGACCCTAAAAAGTGAAAATAAAGTTGGGTAGGTAAGTGTAAACAATTTCCAAACAGTAGGACAGTGTTTGTGTGTACACTTTATTTTCTATTTTTTTTTGCGAGGCTTAGGTGCACCTGTGTGACTATGCCAGCCTCATTGGAAGATCGAGTCTTCACATTCACCCACAGGCCACATTCATCAAACACTTCTCCTGCAATGTCCAGATTATCTGGCTGCAAAGGAGTGCTTGATGAACCTGTAAATTCGTACTGCATCTTCCGATACCGGACACCTCAAAATAATATTCACTGCTCCATTGAACTGGTCCAAATCGCTCGAATACCTCTCACGGCTATTCCGATTATAGTTACATACCAGCAGAGAAGAACTTGTTTTGTAATTTTTCGATGGCAGCAGCCACCTTGGGATTGTTCTGGTACTTGACAAAGTTGGCCGGGTTGGACGATACGTCTTGGAACGCCATTGCTACGTCGGGGTCCTGTGCATGGAAACCGGGTTTAAAATATGTAATAGAAATAAGGTTAAAGCGGCATAATACGCCATAACAAAACCGTCAGGTCTCCTAGCAAAAACTTCAAATTAGCATGTGGAACTTTTACAAAATGTATGCTTTTCATTAGTGTTCTGTTATAGGTATTTCGCAGGCATATTCAGATGGACACAAGTCACAATAGGGCTACGTTTGGCCCTTTCTCCTGCGGAACCCTAAAAATAGCTCACCTGAATGAGAGCCATTATTTCGGGATCGCTCAGCAGAGTGGTGAGGTCGGGCATGCCGCCGCCAGCGCCGGGAAAGCCTCCCGCTCCGGGGAAACCGCCGAAACCGCCGCCGGGTGCCTCGGCGCTGCGCTGCCCGAGCGCGCGCTTCTTGCGCATTGCGAGCTCTACGCAACTTGTCTTGATGCTACAATTTTTTTTTTTTTCAAGAACATGATATAACACAAGCTTAAAGTTCCTTTTCCACCAATGATGTGCAATGCACAGATGTGTTGCGGGGTATGTATTCTTCATTAACCGATATGAACGCTTCATTTACCTCGCCTCGCTGCGCTCAGCTGTTTCCACCAGAGATGAGCTTCGCGAGGCGAGGTAGATGAAGCGTTTCTATTGGGTAATGAAAAACACATTCCTTGCACATTATTGGTGGAAACGCAGCTTAATAACTGACCGGCAACAGAATGTTATAAATTTGACCGCTATGTGTGTCTGTGTATCTGTGTGTGTCTGTCTGTGGCACCGTAACTTTTAAACGGAAGGACTGATTTGAATGCGTTTTATTTTATTTGAAAGCAGGTTTTCTAGCGATTGTTCTTAGACATGTTTCATCAAAATCGATTCAGCCGCTTTTGAGATATTGAACTTTGAAGTGACAAAGTCGGGAGTTTCCAACTTTTTGTTGGTTAGGTTATTGGTACCTACTCATTTTCCATCAGACCCGCATTCTCGTTTGCCTATCTTAATAAAACAAAAAACCTGGCAAGAGCGTGTCGAACACAACCAAAATAGGGTTCCGTAGCCATTACGAATAAATTTAATAATATTTTTCTAAGGATTTTGTATTTTATACGGAGCCTTCCAAGTTTAGGTATATTTTATACCTTAGGCTGGGCGGGGTCAGGTTTGTCCAGTGTTAGTTTGCGACCGGTCGCCAACTGGATCGGGTCTGCCCCTATATTAATTGCCTGTCCGGCGGTTAACTTGGCGAATGGTCTGGGGTGGAGCTCACAGTTGCAATGACATCCCGGCAAGACTGTTTGGACTCCTTCCCGTGGTTGCCGCCCGTTAACTGCCTGATTCTGCCGTAGGAAGCAGGTAGAACCAAAACAAACAGTCGCATCCTGGAACATCAGCTACCCTCCCATCCCATTTATCCCGTACAACCAGCTGCAGGCGATGACGTGGCCTGTCGCCGCGGGCTTCATATCCGAAATAATAGGATATGAAGTGGTAGAATGCCACCTGCGTGTTTGTGCCGTGCGCGGGGACCCGTACGGATGGAGAACGAGATCCTGGTAGGTTGAGCTTGACGGGGGTCGTCGCCCTCAGAAGGCAACACGCCACTTTGGCTCGGGATTCATCTCACACGGGCGGTCGGGACCTAGCCAGTCACGATCAATCGGCTGTCGTATCCAGTAGACTGGATGCGGGCGAGGGTTCTGGGGTGCGGAGGTCGGTAGTCGGCGAGGCACAAACCCAATGCAGTCCACAACAAGCTGCTGCGGGGGAGGCAACGTGCGGACTCATCTGGCAGCCCACTTTGGAACCCTATATCCTGCTGGTAGCCCTGGTGGGTCAAACCATCCCCAGTTGAGGGCTCCGTGGAGGGTGGGGAGCCAGCGGGACGAAGAACAACCGAGGATTCATGGACTCCAAAAGTTGTTGTACGAAGAGTAGGGAGGCCGGACCCGTAGGGGATGAGGCAAAAAAAGACTGTGGAAAGGTGCGACGTGTCCCTGTCACTGACAGAGACGCGGGAGCCGGACCCAGTTCTAAAAGGGACCCGTTGGGTTCACTAAGGCGCGTGGCACTGGTGTCAAGGCGCATCGAACGAAGGGCGAAAAGTGCGGTGGCGCTGCTCCCCCAAAAGGTACAGCCCGACCTCTTCCCGAAGGGTCGAAGAGAGGGCGCACAGTTCCCCCTGCAAAGGGGTCGACCTGTGTCGTTGCCGGTAAGGGGAAACGCGTAACTGCGCCTAGTAGCAGGAAGGCGGTGGCCCCACCACAACCAAATCCGGTTCAGCCGAATCCGGCCTCTGGGGAGGGAGCGCAAACACCTACGGGTACGAGCGCGCCTTCCTACGAGGGTTGGACGAAGATGAGCAGGAGGAGGAAGAGGAGGGCGAAGGAAATCCTGAGAGCGTTGGGACCCCTGGAAGACAGCTCGTCTGAAGGTGGAACCCCGGCAGCGCCCACAGGAAATCCTGCACCGCAAAAAAGGCCACTGGCGACAACTGGCGGACCTTCTCAATCTGCTAGAGACTCCAAAAGGACGAAGGTGGCGGAGTCGTATGCGGAGATTTTGGCGGGTGAGAGGGCTGCCATTGTCCCGGTGGACTTTCCGGCCGAACGAGTCCTGATGGGGCATGTCGGGGCCATACAGGAGGCTGTGATCACACGCCTGCTGGATGCCCCCGACCCGCTTCCACAGTTGACCTTCGGCAACATCGTGGGAGGGGCACTGCATGTTGGCTGCAATAACGCAGAGTCCTTTGCATGGCTCAGCTCAGCAATTGGGGAGGGTGAAATTGCTGGGATGAGCCTGAAAGTCGTGTACGCCAGGGATCTTCCGAAGCCGGTCAAAATGGCATGGAAGACGAAGATCGTTGGAGTACAGGACAGCAGGACGCTGCTGCGGCTGCTGCAGCGCTTCAACCCGAGGCTGCATACGGAGCAGTGGAAAGTGGTTGACACCATAGTGGCGGAAGCCAGCGCCCGGCGCATCATATTGATGGACCGGGAGTCGGCTGAAGTCATTAAGGAAGCCGGCTACTGTCTACACTCTGGGATCGACGTCAGCTCCTTCAAGCTTCTGGATGACGCGGAGAAGACGCTTGGAGGGGGTGGCGACGATCAGAGTACTGCTCGCGGCAAAGCCAAAGCTAACCCTGGGATAGCTGGTGCTGCTGCCGATGGTGTTGAGGTGAACCCTGAGCACGCCAAGGAAGCTCCCGGTGATGCCAAAGTGGCTCCCGGTGACACCGAGGCTAGTTCTGGTGTAGCCGAGATACACTCGGTTGGTGCCCAGGCGGTCCCAGGCGAAGCTGAGGTGGGGGCGGCGGTGGTGATGGAGGTAGAGGATGTGGGGTCGGACAGTGGGGCTGACGGGGTGCGTGGGGTCGGGGGATCTTCTGTGACCTCGTCTCAGATTTCCCTGGCTGATCTGCGCGCTCTGTCAGAGCTATATCTGGACGGACCCACATCCCTGCATCTCAAGAGGAGCCGCAGGAAAGGGCTGCTGACCTCAGCATGCCCAAGAAAAATTAAGAGGCCCAACATGGATGGTCTAAGGTGCGTACAAATTAATTTACAACACAATAAGGCTGCTACTGCAATTTTAGCAAAACAGTTAAAAAGTGAGCAATTCGATATCGCCTTGATACAAGAACCTTATGTATATAAAGGAGAAATAAGAGGCTTAGGCGGAACGGGAGGCATATTATTTCACTCCTGTTCCGAAAATAACGATATGAGGACGTGCATATATGTCAGAAACGGCATCAATGCCATGCCCTTGAATGCTTTCTGTTCCAGGGATCTTACAACCATCAAGATCCTAGGGAGGGGGGAAGGTAAGGCCCTTATTTTCTCATCTGCCTACCTTCCCTATGAAGCGACGGACCCGATCACACCACTACTCCGGAGTCTTGTCGAGAACAGCAGCAAGGCGAACACCGGCCTAATTATTGGCTGTGACGCTAATGCTCACCATGTCATCTGGGGGAGCTCGGACGTCAACAAAAGAGGAGAGAAGTTACTGGATTTTCTGGTGAGCTCTTCTTTACAAATTATGAATAAAGGCAATGACCCAACATTTGTTAACGCAAAAAGAGGTGAGGTTATTGATGTGACGTTGGCTACTAACAATATATGTAGGAACATTACGAAATGGCATGTATCCAATGAAACAACTTTATCGGATCACAGGTATATATGCTTTAGGTACAGAATTAACGAACCAATAAAAACTGTGCTTAAAAGGAACCCTAGGAACACGGACTGGTTGTCTTTTAAGAAAGATCTAAAAGTGGAACTAGGTGACCCTAAAGGTAAGCTCAATTCTATAATAGACATCGAGTTTGAAGCGGACAACATAGTCCGAGCCATCAATAATGCTTGGACTAATAACTGCCCGGAAAAAAAGACTGGGGCAAAGAAAGTCCCATGGTGGAACCCTGATATCGCGAGACTCAGGAAAGAAACCAGGGCGATCTTCAATGATGCAAAGGCTTCAAAAAACTTTGAGACCTATGCAAAAAAGCTCACAGAATACAATAAAGCTGTGAGAAAAGCAAAAAGAAAAGCATGGAAAGACCACTGCGACCAAATAGGTTCAATACCAGAAGGAATGAGGCTCACGAAGGCTCTAGCTACAACCAGATCGGTCCCATTAACTACCATAAAGGGGAAAGATGGGAACGTGACGGAGACAGGCATAGAGACACTAAAAATAATGTATGAGACACATTTCCCAGGCTCTATTATACATCAGAGCAGAACCGATAGTAACTCAATCAGTGCTGCTGAACAAGTGGGCACTACCACAAGGCACAATTGGGATACTGCCAAAAAAGTAGTAGATCACGATAAGTTAAAGTGGGCTTTGTCCACCTTTCGCCCTTATAAAACACCAGGACCAGATGGTGTTTATCCAGTTCTACTACAAGAAGGAGCTAATGTACTTATACCACATCTTAGTAGATTGTACAGAGCATGCCTAGCCTTCGGACACGTACCGCGTGTGTGGAGACAAGTTAAGGTAATCTACCTTCCAAAACCTGGTAAGGCAGATTATAATGATGCCAAATCATATAGGCCAATAAGCCTGTCATCATTCTTCCTGAAAACATTGGAAAAATTGGTTGACAGATACATAAGGGACGGACCGCTAAAACGGCATCCACTGCATAAAATGCAATGCGCCTACCAACCGGGGAAGTCGACAGAATCAGCGATACACCTGGTAGTAAGCAAAGCGGAACAGGCAATAGAGAATAAAGAGCTCTGCCTGGCTGCGTTTCTGGACGTGGAAGGAGCATTTGATCGTACAACGTATCATGCCATCAAAACTGCTGCGGATAGACATGGCATTGAACCCTATCTGCAGATGGATGGAAAGAATGCTCAACAGCAGACTGATAACTTCAACCTTGCTAGGAGAAGAATTATCAGCCACAGCCACAAAAGGATGCCCTCAGGAGGGGTTTTATCGCCCACGCTATGGAGCTTGGTGATAAACTCGCTACTAGAGGATCTCAACACAGGCCCAGTACAAACAGTGGGTTATGCAGATGACCTAGTATACTTGTCAATGGGAAATTCCCAAACACAGTATCGGGAATCATGAACGTAGCTCTAAACAAAGTAGAGAGGTGGTGCAAAGAATATCACCTCTCCATAAATCCGAGCAAAACGGTGGTAATACCATTTACCAGAAAAAGGGACCTAAAAAGCATACAGACTTTAAGAATGTATGACAGGGAACTAAGACTTTCCAATGAAGTAAAATATCTTGGAATAATCCTTGATAAAGGACTTAACTGGAAAAAACAGGTGGAATACACAGTGACCAAAGCGACGAGAGTTTTTGGCATGTGTAGATCCGCATATGGAAAAACATGGGGACTGAACCCAAAAGTACTGAGATGGATCTACACCATAATGGTGAGACCCATCATACTGTATGGGTGCCTCGCCTGGTGGCCTAGGGCACAACTAAGCACATGTAGGAATCTACTGGCAAAAATCCAGAGAATGGCCTGCATGGCTATCACAGGGGCGTTCAAAACAACGCCGACAGCAGCAATGGAAGTCTTACTGGACTTACCACCACTGCATATTGCTATAGAATCCGAAGCGCGGAAGTCGTTGCACAGAATGAAAATGTACGGCCTGTGGAACGATTCCGCTCCAAGGACAAAGCACACTAAAATGGAACAAAACGAATACCTTGATAGTATAATGGCGATGGGTTGCGACAAAATGCAACCAAAGTACATATTCCGAAGGAACTTCAAGGTTCATGTTCCCACAAGGGCTGAATGGGCAGAAGGACTGACACTGCCGGAAGGCAGTGAAAATTCATGGTACACGGATGGATCTAAAATGAAATCCGGTACAGGAGCCGGCATTCATGCCAAGGACTTTAACAGTAGCGTAAGCATGGGAAATTATGCAACTGTCTTTCAAGCAGAGACGTATGCAATTATCGCCTGTGCACAGGAGAATATAGATAGGAAGGTAAGGGAAAAACCATCTATATACTCAGTGACAGTCAAGCAGCCCTAAAGGCGCTCACATCGCCAAAGGTTGACTCAAGACTGATCTATAATGGAGTACAAGCACTAAACAAGCTTGGCAGACGCAATAGAGTGAGACTGGTTTGGATCCCAGGACACAAAGGCTTCATCGGAAATGAAAAAGCAGATGAGCTAGCAAGGGAAGGGTCAATGAACAAAAACATAGGGCCCGAGCCGTATGTGGGACTCTCACAGGGAACCATGAAGAATGCCATAAACGACCATACCAAACTTAAACACCAACAAGAGTGGAAAACACTGGAAGGTCTAAAGCATTCAAAACGATTCATCGAAAATGTCAGCACAAGCTGGACTAAAAAACTCTGGACACTCAGTAGGAAACAACTCCGACATATCGTCGGGGCATTCACAGGTCACTTCAATACTAAACACATACTAGTAAAGATGGGACTACAGGACAATGAAGTCTGTAGAATATGTGGCGAGGAAGACGAAACAATGGAACACATTATGTGTGAATGTGACGCCCTCGCCAGATCAAGAATGAGACTCTTTGGCGACGGATACCCGCACCAGGAGACTTTAAGGCACTACCGCTACGTCAAATCATCCAATTTATGGACAAGGTGATAAAGGCAATAGAGTAAGTGCGAAGGGGTAATTACACAAAAGATCCCTACGGGTCGAAGTGTATCCGCAAGGACCCCTAACGATAAGATAAGATAAGATAAGATACCTTAGGCTGCTATTTACTCTTAAACTACTAATAGTTTTCAAGCAAACTTAGCCGTTATAGATTTCCTTGTAAGATTGATGTACTTTTACCACCATCAAATTCTTCCACTCACCGGTTTAGATTTTAGAGGGGGGGGGGGGGGGGACGCTCGAATTTAATGAAAATTTTCCCTTTAAAGTTAAATATTTCGCAAACAAATCACTGAATCGAAAAATTGTCTTAGCAAACCCCTAATGGTTTTAAAAGACCTATACAACGATAGCCCACACTATAGGGTTGGATGAGAAAAAAAATCACCCCCACTTTACATCTATGGGAGGTACCCTAAAAACATTTTGGGTAGCTACATGAACACATTTGTTGTATGAATGTAGCTTTTGCAGGTGGTAGAACCTTGTGCAAGGTCCGCCCGGGTTGTTACCACCATCTTGCTCGCTAATCCTGACGTGAAGCAGAAGTGCTTGCACTGTTGTTTCGGCGTGGAGAGTAAGACAGCCGGTGAAATTACTGGCACTAGAGGTATTCCATCTTAGGCCTCTAGGTTGGCAACGTATCTGCAATCCCCCTGGTGTTGCAGGTGTCTATATGGGCGGTGGTGATCTCTTACCATCAAGCTGTCATAAGGTAGCCGAGCAAACTGATTGTTTTCAGTTCATTTATAACCTGGTTAACTGTACTTACTTCTTTCTCCTCCTTCTTGCGCTGTACAGTCAGCTTGTGCTGGCGCAACTTCTCAGCGTTAGGCTTCACCTCATTCAGCCATTCGTTGGTCTGGTCGTCGTAGTCGATCTTCAACGACTCGCAGAGATCATGCGAGGCCTCTTCAAACTTGCCAAGAAGCCTGGAAATAAAAAAGGACGTGGTTAAAGTACGATCTGTAATTGTCGACCCGTTAACAAAAAATGTACCTACGCCCTGATAATTCAAATCCTCATGTAATTGCCATAAGGGCTTCAATTATCAGGTCTGCCATTAGTATATTTGGTATCGTTTATTGCAGGTCGAAATATACGGGGTCGCATATTAAGCGCACCAAAAAAAGAATTAACTGTTGTAGAATGCAGAGGAACTGCATAACAAGTTAGAAAAGTTGACAAAGCCTCGAAATAGTATTTAAAAGTTTGGTATCTCAAAACGAAGCCACAGACAGACATTGAGGTGAAACTTAACACCCCCTTTTTTGCGTCGGGAGTAAAAAAAGCAGCCAAGCGCGAGTTGGTCTCGCGCACTAAGGGTTCTTTACAGGTCCATCAAACAGTCAGTTACATGTTTAGATTAGAGATGGAAGGAATCCTGATGGATGTCCTGATGATGTGTGTACCTACCTGTTTAATTTCGTAAAATGCAGCTACTGAATCTGTGTAAAAACTTTTTCACTACATCTATACTGACAAACAAATTACTAAGTTATAATTTTTTTCCTAAGACCGACTCACGCTTTGCCGATTTTCAATAGTAAACATTGTGAAGCCGCGAACGGCGGGACGTCGTTAGCGCTCAATGGCGTATATAGAATACCATAGCCTTATTTATAACTTTAGGTAAATCTGAAAGAATAAGTAATTCTGAAACTAAGAGGTATTTTGATGCAGGAGAAAGTACCTTTGTTGGGTTAACTTGAACCAATTTAATTACAATAAATGCTATAAACAAGAATATTTCCAAGGTGATCTATGGTGGGCGCTTATTGGAATCGACCATGCGTGAGATCGATACTGCAGCATTCCAATCTATCGACACAATCCATATAAACACTAAATATGACCCAACCTGTATGCTCTCCCGCGAAACTTATAAGCGGCCGCACTGTCACAGTTCAGTTCTAATGCCTTTGTGCAGTCCTTGATACACGCATTAGGTTTGTTCAGTTTGAGATACACCTAAAAACAGAGAATGGTACAAATTAATCGTATAAGTAAGGCGGCAGACGTGAGCTAAGTGAGCTTGCCTTCGGAATCCAAAAGCTTAATGGTTACTTGACCTGAAATGTAAATTTCAGTTTTTTTATTTTTTTATTTATGACGGTGGAAGCAGTCTACACTTCCACTGAACGTAGATAATAGTTAGTGTTTAGTTTTGTATTTTTTTTTGTCATTTTTTTATTTAATTGTATACTGTAGTTTTTAAGTATTTCATTTGTAATTATTTTATAATGAAAAAATGACTTTCTGCCAAGTTTCTTGCGGCGCATTCTTCTTGGCAATGATGGTCTTTCCGAAAGCGCTGGTAGTTTAAAAAATGTCGTGTAAAAGTGCCCATTGCGGCCTATTTACTGAATAAATGATTTTGATTTGATTTTTTTGATTTATTGTTTCATGAAACCAACATTTAGAGAAAGAGCGAGAAAGTTTCTAGCAGAAACTGTTCCGACCAACAAGGTTCATAAATGATGGAATTTTAACATAAAAACCAAAAACATTTTACATAACGACTTCCTCTTTTGAAGTCTGTGAAAATACAGCGCAAATTTACCCGTGCTTGTATAAATCATACGTGATTGCTTCACAAATCTTTGAAAATAAGTATATAAAAACAAAAATATATTTTATTAAGACGCTATCCTTACACCTTTGTACCTACATTAAGCCTCTCAAAATACACGAACATGTTTTGGCAAGCAATCTTGCATTTATTCTCAATCAGTTCCCATTAATACTAAAGAATAATTAAAATGAGTACCTGTCCTCTTTTAGCAAACAGCAAAGCGCTCTGCGGGTTCAACACAATAGCTTCAGAGTACAGTTTAATAGCTTCCTCGAAGTTCTGCTCCGAGAAGGCTCTCATGGCTTCCGACCTCTTCTCGTCCGACTGGTCCCTCTCTTCATCTGTGGTTTCCTTCTCCTGGTCCCCCATTACTTGTGAATCATCAATGGGATCCGCTTCTATGACACCTAGTTTGTAAATAAATAAAAACTTATATTTAAGGATGTCTTGTAGGCTTTTTTAAATCTCGATTTAAGGCTTACACTGACAGTTCTTGTATGGATCTGACAGGACTTAAGACCACTTAAACATTGATTAAAAAGCCTGCAAGTGGACGTAAGTAAAGAAAGATTACCTTAATCTCCACAATATACCTGTTTTCTGTACTGTTATCTATGTGTTGGTGTTCAATAAAGGAGTCTTTGTATTGTATTCTAAAGGGAGTAGGTACTTTTTATTTTAATATAATATGGGACTTTTGTACTGACTTAAGTTGAAAATTATTTAGCACCATTATGCTATTAAAAAGTGCATAGTATTAAAAGATTTAGGGGCTGTTTCACCATCCATTGATAAGCGTTAACTGACGGTTAAATGTGATGCCGTCTCCGTCTATTGAAACAAAACAAATTGAGACGGCATTGCACCTAACCGCCAGTTAACACTAATCAATGGATGGTGAAACAGCCCCTTAGGATAATATCCTATTATTTCGTCGACCGCTTAGAAGAAGCGACTTTACAGATCAATTGGACCTTGCAGAGACGTGGTTTCAGGCAATGTAATATCTGCTTATTGGTATATTACTATGACTACATAGTCACATTTGGTGTGCTAAAGCCTCGAATATCCAAAAAAAAAATTGACCTCCATATCCAATTCACATCAGATTCTGTCTCCGACTCATCTTCAGAAGATGGTATCTTTTCTGATGTATTGTTGGTAGCAGCACCACTGAATACCACACAAAAACAGAATTTAACATACACTATCTGGCAGTCATGTAGAAAACATGTATTTTCTGAAGACTCAGCCCTATGAATGTAGAAGACGAAGATTATGCATGTAAGATTGGGTTTTTAGTCTTATTTTTCTGGTTTTTCTGTGCATCTATATTTCAGTTTGTATTTTCGACTATGCATGTAGACTAATTAATGCAAATATTATTACATTAGGCTGCATTGCCATCGGAGATGTGAGTGGAATGTATTTGTAATTGAACCAATAGAAACGCTTTATTAACAGGCATTTCGCCACTAATTGAAAAATATTTGTCATTGGCTTTTTTTGGAAAAATGTGTTGAGATAAATATCAAAGAAAAATGTTTGTATTTAAAAAAACACAGCAAACCGGGGCACATACCCCGGATTAAGTTATTTGTGCTGTGATTGATATAACATAAAATAAAAATATTTATTCTGGAGGTTAACTAGATTGATGACTGATAAGCACATCATTCAAGGCTATGGGAACAATATTTAAAAATAGACTGATAAGGCTACCAAAGCCATATTTATTTACAATCACCAACAACATTTTGGTATTTAAATATATTTTTTTAGCTTTTTTGGTATTTTGCTAATCCATACTATTATTAAATGCGAAAGTAACTCTCTCTGTCTGTTACGCTTTCACGCCTAAACCGCTGAACCATGTCAATGAAATTTGGCAGAGAGATATACTAGACCTTGGGAAAGAACATAGGCTATTTTTTATCGCGAAAAAAGGCTTGAAGGGGTTGAAATAGGGGATGAAAGATGTGGTGGAAGTTTGCCATTGTCGAAGATAAAACCATGTCACTTGGCATTTAGGCACTTAATAAGAAACAAGTAGATATTAACAAATACTAAAAACAGAATAAAATAAAAATATTTAAGGGGGCTCCCATATAGCAAACGTGGCTTTTTTGCCTTTTTTTGCTAATGTCTAATGTCATATAGGTACGGAAGTTAACGGAACCCTTCATGCGGGGGTCCAACTCGCGCTTGGCCGGGTTTTTTATTTGCCCGTACGAAGCCGGGGCAGGTCGCTAGTATTATTATTATTATGTGGATGTTAGCCCACAAAGTGGGCTGGCATTATCGTGAGAGTTCAAGGAAACCACCACGATGGAAAGTTGAGATGGGGCAGCAATACTGGGTTAAGACACTAATTTAGTTAAAATGTTTAGTTTTTAGTTGTCTACATACTGTTTAATTTTCTTTAAGCATAAAGGATTCATATTCGTAAAAAAAAACATGCAAAAGTTTCACTGCAAATTAGTACCCTACAAACTGAATGGAAAAAGTTTTCTTTGATTTGTGGGTGTTCTAGTACTCTAACCTTAGTTGGTCTCAAAGAGTGTTTTAATGGGACCGATTGGCATTAAAAAAAGTCCTGCTGATTTTCTCGCTGACTGTACATTTTATCAAAAATCTGTGAATGTTGATTGTTATCACTCAAAAAGTTAGTAAAGGTCTCCTAAGAGCATTTTCACGTAGCAGTATGGGATCCATAGCTGCCCTTGCTGCCCTATCTCAACTTTCCACCCTGTATACTCTAGAAAATTTATCTATTGATATTAACTATGAATCCTAAAAAAAATATTAATTGAGAAATATTATCATTGTACTAAACATGTCACCTGCTGAAAGCAACCGCTAAGATCATTATTTCTATTTCATATAGAGATATATTTCAATATTAAATCAGTTTCAGCTGGTGATGTTCTGTTTAAGAAGCTAGTAGTAACTATACCTCCTCTCAACACTTGCGCCAGAGAAGCGACAGCAGGGAGAACTGGCGTAGAATTGTTCGACATGCTACGTGACCACGACTGCCTGCCAAGAGTATCCGACAAAGAAGAAGAAGTAACTATACCATAACTATACTTCGTTTTTTTAACATTGGAAAAAGGGTAAACAATCTTCCAGTCTTTTCATTGAAAAACGTTTTAAAAAAAGCAGTAACTATTACTTATGATACCAAAAGCATGTAAATGATCATATGACCTTAAATTGTTAATTGTTACATATTTGCTGTGACATATTTTCCAAAATGTTTTTCAATAAAATGACACATCAAGATCATTTACCTTCTTTCTAATGCTAAAAAAACAAATTAGTGTGGTAGAGAACTTAAATACACTTAGGTTCAAGATTCAATTCCCAGTTTGAGCAGAAATTTTGTTAGAAAAATATGAATGTTCTCAATCTCAAGACTTGTTTGTTTAAGTAATGTGTATTTATAGTACAGGTTTCACTTGATGACTGGGTCAATGATGTTGATTGCCCCTTATTTATTATTTATAATGGGTCCATTATAGAGTAAGCACACAAAAAAAACAATAATCAGAAACTTGATGACATTACCTATCTCCAGATGCAGGAAAACTTTTAGGTGTAAATCCAGTTGATGGAATCCTGCCGCCGAGGGAAATAATGTAGTCTTTGAAGAAAGCTATTTTAGGGTGTTGTAGGAGCAATGGTTGGTTCTTGCACAGCTCCACGAACATCTTTAACTGCCCCAACTGCTCATCATTGAACGGGCAACTCATTTTGACTCCTTACTTTACCGGCGAAATCACGAATTACAAATTCTGCAATGACATTTTATCAAATTTAAATGTACACTTGCTATCAATAGAAATTGAATAAAGGAAGAAATTTTGATGAAACATTGAAAGTAAATATGGAAATACTTACGCTAGAACGTTTGTTCTGCGGCACAGTGATCAATCAAAATTGATGGAGAAATCCTTGTTCGCAGTAAAGAAAATTCCAGTGAAACTACACAAACAAGACAAGACAACAGACAAATAAAATTTACCACAGACAACGAACTGTCAGTTTGGCCGGGCCGTCAGTCAAATAGGAGGGTAGGATTTCGTTTCATTCATGTTTCGTTATTATCTGTGGTAGCAAAGCGCCATCAGCGCATAGAGGCCTGCAGGGCTACTACGAAACTCGAAGTTCGTGTCGTTCGGTCCCTCTGACACTTATACTATTTAATACGAGAGCGAGAGGGACGGTACGATACGAACTTCAAGTTTCGTAGTAGCCCTGCTGTCCACGCATTTTTTACGAAACTATAATCTGGTATCATTTTTGAGACTGTCAAAATTGTCATAAGCAGTCATAAGTATTGTCATTCTAGCCCGGCGAGCCCGGCTTAATTTTAATACTTCTACTAATAGTAGTAAATAAATAAATTATTTTTTGTTTAATTCAACCTACCATCGCCAAAATGCAAATGTTATAAGATTATGTGAATTAAAATGTTAGAAGATATATTCAATGCCAATCTGGTCAAAATGGTCAAAAAATTGATGCGTCTGGACTGTACGTAAATAGCCACTGACAAAGGTCATAAAATTTACCAAGGGACTCTTAAAGTGCTTCATCAAGTTTCACCTTGAAGAGTCCAGAGTATAATTTAATATCTGGAAAATTTAAATAATAATATTTAAGTATCAACATCGTTTAATCAGTGAACTGCAAGTGATGTCAGCCTCATTTTTTTTTAATTTGCCGCGGTTTCTCGTGGACAGCTTTCGTTGGCCTTAAAATTATTAAAAACTTAAAACGGCTATGGAATGGAAATGTTGGCAGAAGTCGTACAACCAACTCGACCGGTATAGTTATTTTGTTGGAACACTGGACTTTTTTTATTGTGTCTGAAACAGCTTGTGGTTTTTGGTGGAAAAGTGGAAAAATTGAAAAATACACCTGCGGGGCTACTACGAAATTTTAAAACCAAAGTTCGTACCCAGGCAGCACACAAGTCATATAACTGGCCAACAATTTAGCCTTATGCAGGGTTAAGCTTTATTATATATGTATAGAAGCTGTGTGTATTGCCAAGTTCTGTATTAAAGTTGTTTTTTTGTTATGATAATGCTATTAGCTGAGTTAGTTCTGTAATTTGCCGGTTTTATTTCTTAAAGCTGAATAGTCATCATAAATAGACCTGTTACTCAGAGTTTTGTGTAACCTTTTGTATAACACTGGTATAAGATTCTATTATCCAGCAGAGTACTGAATAATTGAGGTTCTGTTCTCTTTTAGCTGTATTACACACCACATCTTGACAGTTACACAGCTGCTGTATAAGTAGGGTGTGGTTCCTGTTATGAAGCATATAGTTAGTTAACAGAATTTAAGGTCGCTGTTATAACTACTTTATGCCGCTTTAAGTACGAAATTACTGTCATGTGCAGCTAACTGGGGTAAAAGCAAAAGTAACAGATTCTTATGCAGAAGTTGGCTGAGTATTCACGAAAAGTAGACATTTTTTAAGCTAGCAGAACTATTTTGCAATATTTGTCAGCATTTATGCGGCTAGCAGTTTGACATTTCGATTTCGTGCGCGCGCTTAATACTTAATATTAAAGTGTGTTGTCTAAATGCCGCCTATCAAAATAAATGCTAAAAATATACTGTGGGTTTTCATTTATTTTATGACTGAATCCTAATTGTTTGATTTATATTACGAGTGTATATGATTATAGAACAGTTATCGAAAATATGTTGTGGGCAGACCACTTTTAACCAGAGAACATCTGAATAAGTGGACACATAAGGTCTGTTATGCAGACATTAGACGAGGAGCCGCTGTGCAAGCAGACTTTATTCAGAATGAGCGTCGCCATAATGAATAACATAACCTATTAAATGATGAGAAATTTTATACTCGAAAACTCAATTATGATAACGAAATCGGTATAATATTCTTGTAAAAAGTATTACAAGGTTACTTTTGAACCCTCAAATGGTAAAGAACATAAAAAATTTCACTCGTAAAAACAAACCAACGACGAAATGTTGTTTATTTCTCAAAAACCTGGCTTATCAGGTAGCGCGTAAAAATTTTGCACGAAATGTATATATGAATACACGGTAAAGTTGCATGCGCACCTACAATTTATTATTTCTAGCACAAATAAGCGTATAAAATTATTTACCGCTAGGACTTAAAATTTGGCCATTTATTTTCTGCTGCTGTCACTCACCAAACAACGCGGCGTGCACTTTTAATTTATTTTTGTGTTCGATTATGTCAACTTCAAATTTAATTCGAATAAATTCTTGATAAATGTTCTGAATAAGCTTAAAGCTGTGTATCATCTGAATATCTGAGCTTTGAAGGACTAAGCATATAGTTCATTCATCATTCATTCATCTTCTGGATAACAGAGCTGTAATACTTGCATAAAAGAACAAAATGCTTTTATGCAGAAGATACTCAGCTTGTCGTACAATTATTCAAAACTTATTCATGTGTTATATGCTATTACTTAGCTATTAGCGGTATAATTTTGTGCCCAAATTGCTTGAGTAACGTCTGAGTAAGCGCCAAATCAGCTTATTACGGTAGTCTTATTCAGCAATTCGTTTCTGTGACTGCTATTAATAAAAAACTTACTCAGAAGGTTTGTGCTGGCTGGGTATCGTACGTCTCTTTCACTCTCGTTATTAATAATATTAGCGTCAGCGGGACGGCAAGATACGAAGTTCGAATTTTGCACTTCGTAGTATAGGGCCTGCAGTTTTTTTTTATGAAAACAGGCGGGAAAGCATAAAAAAATAATTAAATGTCATGATCATATGAGAAAGTTTATTCTAATTTAGTTTTTTCCTTCACCATTATTGAGAAAAGCTTTATTTATTAGTCTCTGCTGGAATTTAAATTACTGGCTTCGTATTAGTTAAAAGGTCGCAAGCTCATCCGTTTGATACTCAAACCCAGCCAGCAATTGCCTACTTCCATGCCACGACAAAATAATCTATCCAGAGGTACTATTAAGGTACTTACTATAATTTTGTTGCATCGTCTTAAGCTGGGATTACACACGTGTCAACGGCTCCCAATACACATGTGCTGGCATGCCTACTTATTTTCTCGGCTCGCTTCTTTTCCTGTAGGTAGGTCACACGCGGGTGACACATTTGTGTAACTTAGTAATCTGAAGTAGCATGTGGTTAAATTGACCATGTACCATACTACAAACAAAACAACAAACTGGGAAAATTTCCGTTGTGACAGGAAAATTATCCATACATCAAACCATACAAAGATTATGTATTATCGTACGGTTAAATTTTGTGTCACAACGAAATTTTACTTCTGTCAAGATACCCTCATTAACTTTATATTATAACTAGCCTTAACCCGCGGCTTCGCCCGCAGTAAAATTAGCTTAATGCCGTCTTAACTGAACTGTTGTATATTAACTATGCCCGGACATATATATTTATATAATATTAAGTAGGATGGATTAGTGGGATTTGTTTTGGTAGCTTTGATACAGTAATACGAGTGTTATTTGAGCTGGTTTTTTAAGTGACGACGTCACAGATCAGTACCTATTATTACCTATATTTCAAAATAAAGTATGGGGTATTTTTTTTAGCTTGCATGTGAATCTACCCGCCATAAATTAACAAAAGTAGCGAAGGTGATCAGGTGAAAATCGTTCAAGGAAGTTAGTAGATCAAAAAGTAGATGAAAACAAATGCCTAAACGTGAATCAACATCAACTTAACGATATAGCAATTGGACAAAGACAAAGACACAAGCACTCAATTTACAAAATGACGCAATTATATATCAACATTGGAGAGAGTGAAAACCCTTGAAGACGGAATTCTGGGAAGTTATAATCATTCATTATGAAAACCCAAATGAGAACGTGTTTGCGAAGAAGCCGTTAACTAGGTACTAATTAATTTAAATAAAGAAGGAACTTAATATGATGTCATTAATGACGTTAACAGCTGGTAACGATTTTAAACCAGCCAGTGTTAGATTTCAATCGACGTGTACTGGAGTATTTGTGCGTTTGAGGTGAATTTTATGAAAACAATATTGCAATATGCTGCGGGAAGTGTTTTTACTTGTGATTGTAGTTCACTGTTTTGGTGGTGAGTTTTTTTTATACCTACTTAAAATTATTGGAGCAGCCCGGCTGTTCTAACTTAAAAGTCTTTTGCATAAGTATTCAAAAGAATAAATTCATTATGTAGGTACAAATAAGTTTTGACGGTTCGTTCCTATAACCTTCCAGAGCTTATAAAGAGTTGGAACAAATATATAAAACGCTATGCTAAGCTAAAATGGCAAAAACGGAACCCTTATAAGTTTCGCCATGTCTGTCTGTCTGTCTGTCCGTCCGCGGCTTTGCTCAGGGACTAGCAATCCAAGAAATCTTTATTTTTGCACGAATATATATGTAAACTGTGCCGACAAAATGGTACAATAAAAAAAAACAACATTTTTTTTTAATCCCATAGACGTAAAGTGGGGGTGATTTTTTTTTCTCATCCAACCTTGTAGTGTGGGGTATCGTTGGATAGGTCTTTTAAAACCATTAGGGGGTTGCTAAAACGATTTTTCGATTCAGAGATGTGTTTGCAAAATATTCAACTTTGTAGTAAAAAATTCAGGATAGTAGTAAATAAATGAAACTTACAAGGAAAACTATAACGGTTGAATTCTCTTGAGAATTATTAGTAGTTTAATAAGAGTAAATAGCAACCTAAGGTATAAAAATACCTAAACTTGGAATATTCCGTACAAAATACGAAAACCTTAGAAAAATACTTATTTTTTAAGCCCTATTTCAGGCGTGTCCGACACGCTCTTGGCCGGTTTTTTTTTTAGAGGATAATATAACTGGTGTGGTGAGTGAGGCGCCCCGGCTCCGCTCGGATGTAGTTTTGTTGAAGGAAGGTGAAAAATGTGAAGTTATCGCCTTTCATTATTTGGACTATCTTTGCTTTTTCACCTGTTTTTTTTTCAAAGTTGCACCCCTGTGTGTAGCCGGGGCTGATCGCTAGTAATGGTAACATAATTGTCTATTGGTATCTGTCTTTTAAAAATTCGGTATATAATATAGATAGTGTGGGTCTCGGGAAAGGACATAGGATAGTTTTTATGCCGGAAAATTGCATAGTTCCCGCGGGATAACGAATTTGCGGACGGAGTCGCGGGTAACGGGTAGTACCTACCTCATAATTTTAGCTGATTAAATTCTTAAGGTTGTGTCTGTAACTATATCAAAATGGAGGCACTAAAATGAAATCAAAAATTAACGGATACCTACTATCAAATTTAGGCCCAACTCGCATTTAGCCGGGTTTTTCTTAATTATCATTGGGGCGTACCTACAAAACGACAATGAATGCTTACCCAATACAATCTATCTTGATCCATCATTAAATCGGTCGTTAACTTTTTATAAACAAGAATACCTTAGTATATATCTACGTACGCACTATGCGGCTAGCCGCGCGGTTTTAGCGCACCCTCTTTTTCTCAAGCGATACTCTGAAGAGCGATGGCGAGCTAAAACCGCGCGACTAACCGCATACCGCGTACGGTTGGTTTCTTAACTTTATGTATCCACGTTATGCAAAAGTACTAGTTGCATAGAAAAGATACTCTGAAGAGCGATGGCGCGCTAAAACCGCGCGACTAACCGCATACCGCGTACGGTTGGTTTCTTAACTTTATGTATCCACGTTATGCAAAAGTACTAGTTGCATAGAAAAGTGGATAGGTTAGGTTAGGTTTAGGCTTGTAAGAAAGAACATACATTCTTCGATCATATTATTTGTATCTAACAGCCTCAACAAATGCCGAAACGAGCACAGAAGGGGCCATAGTCAGTTCGACGACGCAAGCGACACCGGAGATAAAGGAGAGATTCTTTGGACTGGACAACATCTTTGGTGGCATATTCAAAGGCCCCAGTTACAATACGGGGTTAGGCTTTGGCGGAAACCAACTAACTGCATCATATCCTAACCAGGTAAAATATAAATTGTAACCTAACATTCACTATCAGTCTATCATTATAGCTCTTCTCAGCAAATTCCACTCTACATCTAGTAAAGGTAATTTAATTAACAAAGTGCATTATTTTTCAGCAAAATCCTCAACAGGGTAACTGGCAAAATATACAAACACCCCAACAATATCCAAACATCGGCCAAGATTTTAATCAGCAGACTAACTTCAATCAATACCCATCACAAAATGGATATGGTGTCTGGAATGGTCAGAACCAAAACCCCATGATACAACAAGGCAACTGGCAAAATGGACAAACACCTCAACAGTTACCAAATGTGGGCCAAGATTTTAGCCAGCAGGTTAACAATTACAGCCAATATCCATCACAAAATGGTTATGGTGGTGACTTTGATGGTCAGAATCAAAACCCTATGTTACAACAAGGCAACTGGCAAAATGTACAAACACCACAACAGGCACAGAATTTTAATCAGCAATACCCATCACCGACTCAAGGCAATTTTAATTCAGGAAACAGTCAATTGGCTGGCCAAAACCAAAATGCACAAGCGCAACAAGGCGACTGGCGCAATGTAAGAGCACCACAGAAGTTCCCAAGCCAACAAGATTTCAGTCAACAGTACAATTCGGACCAATATCCATCGCAATCTCAAAGCAATTTCGGACTGGGTGCAAACCAAAATCTGAATACTGGCACGATAGACGACATTAAATCTCAGAATGAGTTCCAAAATCAAATTTTGCAAGACAACGGCGGGAATACTGTAGCCATTTTGGGGAATCCAGTTCCTGTGTCTTCTACTTCGGCACCCGATAGAATAGTGTTCCAAGACGAGTGGGTATAAAATTAAACAGTGTAAAAAATGTATGGGTACTTGACTACTGTTTTTAAATAGTTAAAAACTATTATACGTATTAAAAACGGTTAAAATTGTTTTATTTGAATCCTTTTCTTTACAGTTCAGATACTCCTGAGCAGATACAATGTGTGCAGGATTGTCAAACTTCGACCGAATACCACCCGATCTGTGGATCGAATAACATAACATATTTTAATCTTGGTAGAATTAAATGCGCCCGTAACTGTGGAATTAGTGAGTAATTAATATTCAGTTTTTTTTAATTATTAATTTGAATTAATTAAATTTTATAAACCACCGTAAATAAAATCGACTTAAAATTGTTCTAAAGTATACCTACCTACATAAAGCGGGTTCAGAAATGAAATTTAAGTTATCTTTCAAAATAAAAAGGAACTTGTTATTTTCCAGATGTTTTTCCAGATCGGCCTGGTAGATGTTTTTAGCCGTCCTAAAAGGTGAGGAAAATAATTCATTTCTATTCAAGACTACGTTTTTTAGACGCATAAATAGATGTGGAATAAAGAAGATTACAGACAGAAAAAAAATACTACAGAAGTTTTTTTCTTTCAATATCACTATCTACTTTTGTACCTTTTTGGTAACGGAGTCTAGGACAATCAGCAAATCCACTGACATGCTTGATACTTTGTCGCAATTGAGGTGGGAGTCTGTTATTGTACACACTGCATTTTTGATTTCTGTTAACTTTAAGGGAACATTCAACAGTTTAAACGAAGTCAATTTCTCCAAGACAATAGTGGTCTTAGTCTTAATATTCAAGAATTTAGATAATTATCATGCGCAGTCAAACAATGTAGGTAAAGGTTTTTAATTTATGACGGTTTTATATAAAGTCTGTAACTAAAATGTTTTTCATTCACATCATATTAAATTAACAAAAAAAGGTTTAAAAGCGAAAGTTCTTTTTCTGTTTTTTTTTTTATAATAAAATGTTAAGTAGGTTTGTATAAACCATGTAAGTACCTAAATGAGACTTTGTGTATTTTATGTTTTATGCTACAAATTTGGGCTCTCTGGTTTTATCAGCGACGAAGCTATGAGGGTTAGAAAATGAGACGAAACTGTTCTAGACAAGATAGGTAGTGCCGTGCCCCCAGATAAGTAAGTAACGTAAATAAACACTCCATCTGTCTGCGTGTTTGGGGGCACGTACGTCGTATCGAAAACCAGCTTAAAACAATGTATATTTTTATAAAATTAAACGTCAACACTGCACGCTTTCGTGACAATCTGTAATAGAATTTGGTTATCTTGTCTACCCAAATCAATTATTTAAATTTAAAACAAAATGCGAGACACCGCGGCGACGCCCGAATCGTTATACGCTGGAATATACTGACAGGTAAATTAGAAACTTGGCAAAGATTAAAACCACAAGAAAAATCGTGAGAGTTCCTTTAAATCGCGAGACCGTAAAGCGAAGGAGTTTAAATGGTAAAACGAGTGCGGTAACGTAATGCAACTTGGCCTAGTGGTTAGAGAACCTGACTACGAAGCTTGAGGTCCCGGGTTCGATTCCCGTGTCGGGGCAGATATTTGTATGAAAAATACGAATGTTTGTTCTCGGGTCTTGGGTGTTTACTATGTATTTAAGTATGTATCTATCTATATAATTCTATTTATCCGTTGCTTAGTACCCATAACGCAAGCTTTGTTAAGCTTACTTTGGGACTAGGTCAATTGGTGTGAATTGTCTCGTGATATTTATTATCATTGTTCTTGCAGGTCTAAAGTGGGTTTAAACTCTTCAACTTGAGCAAGGCTCAAAATTTATAGTTTTTGATCCGCTTTACGTATCTTGTGTGTTTACGAAGAAGCGACGAGTATCTCTATGAGTTAAAACGAACCACCATAGCCTGTGGTGAGGTATGTGGGGTAGCGGGGAGTAGTAATTAATAGGTACAGAACAGGGTTTATATCACTGCAAAAAAAGATCTAGTAACCAAAAAACCAAACCAACTAAACCAAAAAATAACCAACCAAAAAATTAAAAATAACCAAAAAATTTGTTGCTTGTAACATAACTTGAGTGACTACAAAGTTAAGGCCTAAGTAGCTAAAAGTTAGGTGATGTCTGCAAAGTCATTTTTATTTTGGTTCCTAATTAGTAAATTTTGGCTAAACGTCAGTCGTCATGTAGCCAAACTAGTTCAGCTATCCTATTTTTTCAGTGTCCATATATGTATTACGAACCTGCAATTGATACGCTTCTGAGCTTATCCACGTATAGACAGCTCCTGACCTCACATGGGGGCTCCCAATGTTATACAATACAATACAATACAATGACTATTTATTGTAGGTTGGTACACCAGAAATCTACAATGTCTACGTTCCAATGGAGCTCCTAATTCGTTGGTGTCTGTCTGGTGCGCATGGTGCGTGGCATTCTATAAAAGGTCCTGGCCTGGCCCTATACCACAAAGTGCAAAACTCGAACTTCGTATGTTGCTGTCCCGCTGACGCTTATGTCATTTAATACGCGAGTGAAAGGGACGGTGCGATACGAACTTCGATTTGCGAGTTTCGTAGTAGCCCCCCTGTAGCAGATCTTAATCCATACCAATTATTTATTTGTATTGATTATAAAATTCGAAAGTAACTAAGTAACTGTTTGTTATATTTTCACGCTTAAAAAATTAAACTGATTTAGATGAGTCTCGCTAAGGAGCATCTACGTCCTTACAAAGGATAGTTTTATCCCGAAAAATAGTAAAGTTCCTGCAAACGAACTCTTTGTAGACAAAGTCGCTGACAGCAACTAGATAAAGATATTTACAGAGTACAAGTACACTTTATAATATATATATATATTAAATATGAATTTTATTAAGATTTACAAATATATATATATAGGTACAGTTTTTTACAAAAGCCATAACTTTATTTTCAAATCAAATCTCGATAATTCTCAGATCACAACACTATTATTATAGATGTAAATAAACTAAAAACGTATAGGTATGTTTAAGTAATACGAGTACATATGCGTAAATCTATTCATTTTATCTAAACCTTCTTGTAAGTTACTCGGAATAAGCCCCAAAAACTTGATCAAAGTGTAAGTTAGCTCGGGGGAGCGCTCCTTGAATGTATCCGATGATTTCCCAACTCACGCTGTAAGAATACGTAACTAAATCTCAAACGATATAACCATTATCCGTTACAGCTTTCTACATTACTTCTTGGAGTCTGGAATAGAACCGTTTCATAAAGCAACTTTGTAACTCGTGTCTCTCTAATTTCCCGTATGGCTTGAAAAAGTTCATTGTGTATATATGTAGTTTACTTATTAAAATACTTCGAGATACTTTAGAGCTGATTTGATTTAATAATAACGGCGCATTCTCAATGGATATTACCTACATTCTTGGAAGTTCAAGTCAATAGCTGATATTGTCGGCGATATTGATGATCAAGTTGTTTAAGTTGTAGTAAACTTTGATTAAATTTTTCAGTGTGTGTGTATGATACTCAGCAGTACCTTTAGACCTTCTTTTGTTAAGTACTTAGAATTTATACAGTGTCTTTTAATATAGCTGCTTCTTTTTATTATTATCGAAGTTCAGAAATTTTACTTTCTGATGTTTGGCTTTTAGTTAAAAAAAAAACTTAAATACTTAAATATTGTACTTAATCACATTTTTATTAGATTCAGTCTATAAAGAAGAATGTCTAACGCAGAGAACGGGGTATTCTGTAGCTACGATTTTTCTCTTCGGGAATTCAGTAATTTTTCCTTTTAGCTCCTCGTCCTACTAAAACGTGTGCTTTTTGTCACCTTTGCGAGGTTCATTAGCACTAAGCTTTTATGTCTATATCAAACCCAGACACTTTCTACTATGTAGCTTGTTCTCGTACCCATTTGCCTGTATATATTGATTAAACATAGGGGAAGGGCTCGTACAAAGGATTACGTTATCGCCGGATATTGCTATAATTACAAAGCAGTCGCACAGCACAAAAGCTACTCTTATAATCTACTAGAACATCAACTGGGTCACGGAGTGTCTACTGTAAGTTTTTTATACAGATATCGCCTCTTTACACCTTATGAATGCCAAACGTAGGAAGACCGAGGAGAGTTGTGACAGACGAGAGTAGTGACAACGTCGATTTTTGGAAACTTATTAACTGCTAGCGAGCTCGCTACAGCACGCGTTTGATAGTTCGAGACTTGAGCTAAAAAACGCGCGCTATTGCAAGCTCGCTAGCAGTTCATAAGCTCGAAAAAATCGACGTTGTCACTACCCACCTCTGTCACAACTCTCCTCGGTCTCCCCTAGTGTCCTTAATATCCTACATACTATATTATTCACTCTAGTTAAACAACATCATCGTCATCATCCAACGGAAGAAGTCTGTTGAACGAAGGTATTTTCAGAACGCCACAATGACTGAGCCGCCTGCATCCACCAGTCGCCTGGAACTCTCACGATATCACCAACGATATCATCTAATGGGGGGCCTGCCAATTCTTTTGTTAATCTAGCTAAGACAAACTAGGTAGCTATTTTAAGCAGCGTTTCCACCAATAATGTGCGAGGATATGTTTTTCATTCAGCAATAGAAACGCTTCATTTAGACATCCTCGTACAGCACATCTCTGGTGGAAACAGCTGAGCGGAGCGAGGCGACGTAAATGAAAAACATATTCCTTGAAACACATCCTCGCCCATCTCTGGTGGAAACGCTGTTTTAACATGCGATTTCCTGAGCCTTTATCTGAAATTGCGTTTCAGTCATGGCATATTATGTAGCATTTCAAAAGATTTCTTGCTTTTTAGAGATAGTAATAGCGATGATAAGGCCCTTGCTGGAAGCCCCTACATCCGCCAAATTAAATGGAACCCTCTCAGCGAGTGCCAGGTAATAAAATAATTTAATGAACAACGTCTAGCCGTCGTTTTGACAGGTGCCAATACAAATGCACTCAGACGTCGAGATTCTCGAAACTCTCACACAATTCCCTATACCCTTTCCGGCACTCCACCTTTTTGCTCTTCAGCGTTCTTCACTTTTTTCATAATAAAAGAAGGCCAAGTGCCTGAATTTTATTGAACATGTCTCAAAGGACGGGCTCCCTATTTATCCTTATCAAATTTGTTTAGGCGATTAAACGTTATTGATTATGGTATTTGCTTACGAATGGGTTGGAATGGAAATTAAGGTAGATCTCGCGCGTCGACGCTTTGAACAATGGTCTGTGAAAGAGGAATTACAGACTAATAATAATTTAGATACAAGTCTGGAAACTTAAGTTTCGGTGACTATCTAATGGTAGGTGTATGGTAGTGGTCATACGTATACGTGATATCGCAAAAGGAATATAAGGTAAGATCTAAAGAGGACTATATAAGATGACGTAATATCTAAATAGGGCCTTATCCACCATGACGGGACCCCTATATAATGCAATTAAATTCTCAAGTGCCTTTTCTGCTTTCAAAAGAGCATCGCTGCCCTTTAAAAATCAATCAATTAAAATATGTGGAACTTGAAACAAAAATGATAGATTAATTTAAAGAGATTAGATATTTATAAAAATAGTTTCATTCTGTTTCACCATTTGGTTTTAAATAGTCAGCCAGCTTAGTTTTCCCAGAAAATAAAATTGTTAAAGCTCTGAATCCAGAGAAATCGATTTTTAAACAATAAAGTTTAAAACAAGTCGTAAAGTATCTGACTGTAAACGAATTGTTTAAAATGGCAAATGTAATTAGGTACTCATTAAATTGTTGTTAAGAAAATTGTCATTAGGCTCGGAGCGGACATTAGTTAAACATGTTATGGGTACAATCGGTCGATTATGGGATGTTGCAACAATAAAACATACATTCTCGTAATTAATAAAAATCCTTTTTAATTAAATAATTTCAAAATAATAAAATGGTTAAAAAGGTACAATTTTACATTTCCCCCAAGTCTTGTCCCTGAGGAAGAGTGCCCATAAGGCTGGCTGCATTTCCGCGCTGGATCGTGATTCCAATACGTTGGGCGAGAAATGCACCAGCCCTATGGACATTGGTAATTTCGAAATCCTTTGCATAAACTAGCTGTTGCCTGCGACTTTTTCGAAACGAAGAATTTGTTAAACGCTACTCCGCGGGATTAGGTGTATGAAATTTTAAACACTTTGTGTGCAAATTGTTGCTCACAAAACAGGTCGTTTTAACGTCAAAGAGCAACAAACATATAAACACATTGAGAAACTTTACGTAGAAAACATATTTTTTGTTGAAATTAATGTTTTAGTTACTTAATAAAAAATTTTTAGCTGATGATGCTTGTGATAACTGTTTGACGCATTCACTGCCGGCAACGCATAATATGCGTTCACCCGACTTTCACCCAGTGCCGCTGTCAGGATTCCGCACACATTTGAACGCATATGTGCGTTTGCGGCACCTTGTGAAAGTTCGAAAAACAATGCCGGCAGTGCATGCGTTAAGCAATATCGCCTGATCTACGATTTTACACGTACGAGTAAGTATATTATGCAGTTATTTTAGTATAATTATAACCGGTACCGTTGACTGATATATAGCCGATGAACTTAACTTCGTAAGGGTTTCGCACTACGTCCGATCCGAATCCGATCCGAACCCGTAAAAATACGGTCCGGCGTAGTCGTAGAACTTTTGTATGGTAGTTTACGCACTACATCGGAAACGGATCCATGCAAAAGTTCTACGACTACCGTATTTTCACGGGTTCGGATCGGATTCGAATCGGACGTAGTGCGAAAAGGCCCTAAGTGTGCTTAGTAAAATTTTTGTCTTAGCCCTAGTCGGCGTCTAAAACTAAACTTCCTTAATCTAAAACTAAATTTCCGTAAACTAAAACACAATTAAAACGTCGTCTCGAGTGAGTGCGCTAAATCCGGGGACTTAGTAGCTTGAACCTGCTCCATACTAAACTGCTTTGGGTTCTAAGTAAAGCTGCCTTCTGAGATAATTGAGTTGTTTATATCTATATCTAAGTACATCTATCTATATATATAATGATAAATTTGTAACAAGTCGGTGTCTGTACATTGAAAATATCTGAGAAAAACTCTTCCTAGGGGTATTAGCACAATAGAACCCAAAACATTGATATTTAGAATTTGTCTGTGCGTTTGCTCACGCTAATATCAGAAACGGCTGAACTTAGAAGAGTGCAGTTTTCACTGATGTGCTGTTGTTTTTTTGGATTAACATTTTATGTTTATTTCTTTATAATCGGTACACGAACAAAAAAGATGCGTCAGTTAAAATAATTTCATGGAACAGTTTTAGAAGAATTGCTGTTACTCGTAGTTTGGCTGAAACTTTGGTTAACTTTATAATATTTTGGTTACTACATTATTATATAGTCTGTCCATACTATTTGATCTGTATTTGCCATTCGGTAATATCCATCTGTTTGTTTGTCTGTCTGTGCATATGTCACAGGTATTTTATTCAGAAACTATGTGCTGTTAATTCAATTTTGATAGCATGTATCTTTTGAGAACAGCAAGGCAGGCAAAACAACAACTGGCTGAGATAAATCTAAGTCCATGCAGACGGAGTCGCGGGCACAGCTAGTAGTATAATAAAATTATACTTTCTGTTTAATTAAGCATTCAGGTTGTTTATTTGTCTGTACGTAATAATGTAGAACATAGGTAGATACATGTATATCGTATATTATATTATATTATCGTAGAAGAACAAGGGTCACCGTCATAGCCAAGCGAATCAGCTCGTTGAAGTGGCAATGGGCGGGCCATATAGCACGGACAACGGATGGCCATTGGGGCCGAAAAATTTTCGAGTGGAGGCCGCGGATCGGCAAGCGCAGCGTAGGATGTCCACCAACAAGATGGACGGATGACCTGGTTAAAGCCGCAGGTTTACGGTGGATGCAGGCCGCTGCCAACCGAAGCAACTGGAGGTTTCTGGGGGAGGCCTATGTCCAACAGTGGACGTCCTACGGCTGAGATGATGATGATGATGATCGTATATTAAGTGGACAAATAATGACAATACTGGCTCGAATCGCTACATTCTATTTTCAAAAATTGCAGCTAGAGAATTCACTAGAATTATTTAACCGGTTCTAAAAATTCTGTCATTAAGGGGAAGTTACACTATTTTTGATACTCACAAACAATAATTTAATATGGAAAAGTGAAAATCGGTTGGTATAAATATTTACGGTAGACAATCCGAAGCCGTGGTGGTCAGTGGTGGCACCTATGGACTCTCAAGCAGAGTCGTGGGTTCAAACCAGGGCTCGCATATCTGAGTTTTTCGAAATTCATGTGCGAAGTTACATTCGAAATTTACCACGAGCTGCGGTGAAGAAAACATCATGAGCAAATCTGAGAAGAAATTCAATGGTGTGTGTGAAGTTCTCAATCCGCTTGAGAAATCATTAGGCTATACATAATAATAATAAAAACATATACCTACTCGTAATTATCGAACCTTCTCACAAAATTTCACGAGAATTGGTTGAGAAATACGACCTGTAGAGAGAAACAGATAGACGGACAGCCGGCCACGAAAATGAAAACATTTTTACCCAGAGGGGCTACTACGAAATTCGAAAATCGATGTTCGTATTGTACGAATTTTGCACTAGGGCCAGATGAAGTCCCTTTGGCCTTATCTGCACTTTACATCAGGTGGGATAGGGGTCATTTGATCAAATGCCACTAGGCAGCTAAACTTCGATATTTATGATGTTTAGGTTAGGTAAATTTATTTATAAACAAGCAAATAATTTATACAATAATTAACAGAAATAAATAAAAAAAGAACTAAAACTACTTAACTTACTCTAATCCTAAAAATCTATATTTAAAAATATCACCCAAGTCGTTGCTATTAGGCAGGGTGCCCATAAGGCTGGCTGCGTTTCCTCGTTGTATGGCAATGCCAATAAGTTGACCGAGGAAAGAGCCAGCCCTATGGTCGCCAGTGGAACGGGCAAGCTTCTTTTTTTAAAAATTTAAATAGTTTTCTTGCTTCGGGACCCCACGGACCAAGCGTTTCAACAGCAAAGGCCGCAAATATGAAATTGTTGGCCAGATTCTCATATTCAGCAGCACCCGCCGCACCAGCCTTCAATGATGTCTTAGCAAGATGAGACGGCGCCAATGTGTCCACACATGTGGCGTCCCAACTCCCAACTAAGCAGCCGTCCCATTTGCCAAGGAACAAGCGTCATTCCGTCAGATCTCTTGCCATCATCACGAGCTAATCCAACCGGCTCCAAAGTAGACGGAGCGTTGATGCTGACTAGAGCCCGACGGATTAGTGAAATCACATAATTATGCAGTTCGCCAATGTGAGTTAAACGAACTCCATACGGAGTCCGCTCCGCTTGCAGTGTAAGATGGGCGTTAAGATTTACCTGGCAGGATTCATATGCACTGCCACGTGCTTTGTGCAGGCTGTCTGCGGCAGACTTATTGTCCTTGGCGGGGGCTGTTCTAGACACTGCATGCAACAAGCAATGTGCTGTACCTGTGTTAGTCTTAGGACAGGGGATGCGAACCTTTATTTGTGGATGTGTATTTTTAAACAGTTTTATTTCGCTTGCCCTGTTTATTGTTGCTGGGTCAAATTAAGTGGTTAATTGAGATTTTTTTACATTTGGATATAATGTCTAAAAATTTGGATTTATGAATCCTTGCTAGAAAAATAAAATCTAAATTTAGTCGTTACATGGATTTAAGCTTCAGTTTTATACATTTTGATGCTAGTCAACTCAGCTAAACTAAATCAAGATTAAGTTCACAATCGTCATCATAAATATTGGAGACAATCTGTTTTAGGTTACAAATAATAAAAAGTATCTGAACACGATTATAATGATTTATTATTGGATTATTATTATACGATTGAAAATAGGGTTGTACCAGGCTACAGCCTTGAGGCTTCTACAAAAGAGGCTCCCCCACAGTAGAGGTCAAAAAATATCCAAATTTCGATGGGTCAACAATTTTTCCCTTTTTTTTAAACAGTTTTTTTTTCGCATTAGAGGTATCCACTTCTTCACGGCCCCAAGCCATCATGGCCCTAGAAAGTAGATTAATCAAGTAGATTCATAATGGCGACTGTATTAAGAGTTACGTGGCTACATTAAACGGACATTATTTTTCTTCAGCAAATGATCTAATAATTATTCACTTAATGGTCAAAATCAAAACTATCAATCAAGAACCTACATAGATAAGTTAATTGTTTCATGCTCGAATTATATTTTCGCATGTCATCATCGATAGGTACAGTGTTAATGGTTCGCCATCCCTGACTTAGGGGATATTTCTATCTTAAAATAAAAAGCGACACAGGCGCTCTGAAATATGAAAAATTATTGATAAGCATAGGTTTCTTCACGTACGAGCATCACTTATTATACAAAGGTATTGTACTTAAGGTAAACATTTTATAAGGTTAAGCCGTGGTGGCCTAGTGGTTCGACCTATCGCCTCACAAGCAGAGGGTCGTGAGTTCGAACCCCGGCTCGCACCTCTGAGTTTTTCGAAATTCATGTGCGGAATTACATTTGAAATTTACCACGAGCTTTGCGGTGAAGGAAAACATCGTGAGGAAACCTGCACAAACCTGCGAAGCGATTCAATGGTGCGTGCGAAGTTCCCAATCCGCACTGGGCCCGCGTGGGAACTATGGCCCAAGCCCTCTTGTTCTGAGAGGAGGCCTGTGCCCAGCAGTGGGACGTATATAGGCTGGGAGGATAAAGAATTTTTGTTATAGTCGATCAAAATTTAATATTGGTTATAATATTTAGGTACTCTGTGGTTATAATTAAAATACATTGCGCGTGGCCGAAATGCACTTGGCTATAGATCTTTTTAAATTTCGAATTTCCTCCATTTCTATCCGGCCAGTTCGACGAAACGGAATTTTCATAAAGACCCAATACAGAGTACGTACAAACGTTAAATCTTTTTTGCAAAAAGCAAAGCGCAGGTAATAAGTGTTCCAGTCTATGGCTCATCGCAGACTTATCCATCTGCACATACCAAAACCATTGTTACCTTTTACAGCGGAACTCATAACGGGACGATCCAGATTTTATTGCGATTTTCTGCTGTTGTGTTATGTGCCTGCCTTTAGAAATGTTATAAAAGACGTAACCACCATTTCGATAGTTTTTAGCTTAGACTTTAAAGTGTAACTTGTAAGGTTTAAATTTAAGGAGAATTAAGTAGTTTTTAGGGGTTTTTTTTAATGCTTCTAGATCGTGCTCTAATATTGAATAAGTGTAAATATGTATTGCGATCATAAAAAATGAAGTTGAAGACTTAGGTACCTAATAACGATGTGCGAGTCTATTTTATAATTCATCTTCGTCGTTACTTTATTTGTAGAAACGAAACAAGTTTTCTATAAACACTCAGCTTATGCAATAAATATTTCTATTTGTATTTACAATGAGAAAAATAAAGATATCCGACTGGCACTGTCACAGAATAAGTAATAGTCATTGACATCTATGTACTAGACTGCATGGTTCTTACATCAAAACGGCGCACAAAAACAGTTCACAGCGCGGTTTTGTGAACAGTTCACTATAGTCTGTTGACGTCCGTGACAGCGGTTGTGTCAAAGTAATATTGATGATTGATGCGTCACGCGTTTTGTTCCAAACAGCCAGTCTAGTGCCGTAAGGTACATAGATGTCGATGGTAATAGTACAAGTAACTATGACAAAACGTCACCCGCGCGTGCTTACTTATTATTGGTTCAGCGGACCAGCAACTTTTATAGCTGACTTTTTCCATTCTAAGCAAAAACATTATTAATTCCGTCGCTGCAGAAACAGGAGTTCCATAAATAAACTATTACATTACAATTAACTTGCAGGTCTTCTGTCCGAGTATTATTGTGCCGAGGCAATTTAATCGTATTGAATAAATCATAAAGCTGTGAACTTCGCAATCAGCCAGTTTTACACCGTTGGATTTGCACCTTTTTACACGCCGCGCTTTTATTTAACTTGCAATGTTCGTATTTTATGTATGCTAGTGGTAGGTATCAGGACTTGCGAGTCGATTTTCAAACACTTCTAGTAATAGATTGGTTTATGCGGGTACAATCTGCAAAAAATAGGTACCTACAATAAGAAAAAAGGTACACCATCCTTCCTATCGTCCTGTTGCAAACGCAACTGTTTTTATTTTATCATTTATGTTTTAAATTTATACATTAAATTACGTAAAATCAAAACGCACTATAGAGGGCATGACGTTAAAATTTTGACCAATCACAGCTTGGCATGTACTAGAATATAAAGCTATGTATGTAACCGTAATTTTTTTTTAACAACAAGTAAAACCGACTCCAAAAAATAACAAAAAATGGAACCGACTACAAAACCCTTGAAAATATTTTTCTAGCACTAGGTACCTACTAGCTTGAAGTCTGTGTCTCAGCACGAGCCAGCAGGAATGGAACAATAGTCGTCTACCTCACCTACATATACTATATGGGTTTCAATCCATTCTGCTGGGTCGTGCTGAGACACCGACTTCGAGCTAGTTACTACTAGCTCGAAGTCGGTACACTAGTACTCCTAGTGCTAGAAAAATATTTTCAAGGGTTTTGTAGTCGGGTCCATTTTTTGTTATTTTTAAATTTTTATGGAGTCAGTTTTACTTTTTTTTTTAATTCTTTATTTCTCATTTTTTAGTGATTTGTAGCCAAAGTACATCTCACAACGACTCCATGAAGCCCAAACACGGCTTAGTTACGTTGTTTTATAACAGATTTTCGTTGCCTGTCTTCCGGCTTCAGCATCAGATTAGTTCGAAAGAATCATTAACTTAAAGCTCCTTCTTAGTTGCTTATCTAGGTATATTAATAATGATCGTTTATAGACGAGCGAGCATTACTTAGCTTTGACGAGTTCCATTGGTCATCTACGGTCTTCTTCATAAGGTCCAGTTTACCTACCAAATGATACTTTCTGAGTGTAAATGCTTATCTTAATGCTAAAAATTTTAAAATCGCCATAGGTGTGCCTATAAAATTTGAGGTTTGCCCTCAATTTCCCTAGGATCCCATTATCAGATCTTGACTTGGTGACAATGGGACCACTTCAGAAGAGCGTAGATGCCTATTCGATACCTTTCGAATAAAATTTTTTTTTGAAAATCGGTCCACAATTGACTGAGTAATCGGCGAACATACGTAAAAAAATACAATCATTGGAACATAGAACCTCCTCCTTTGTTGGTTAAAGACACACATTTTTTTGGCACTTTCCTATGTACACCACCCACCTCCGAAATTATACTTACAGTCGAATCTTTATCGAAGTTTTTATTCAAGTATCGCTAGAAAACCCTCTTGTTCAGCAGCCAGGGTTTCGGCAGCTACAGTCCAATGAGGGCTATCGCCTGTGAATTCGCCACTAGAGGCGCTAGTGTAGCGTGAGGTCTCCGAAATGTCAAATCTCATAGTTTTTGGGTGAGCTACGCGGGTTTATTTATAATTAGAATAATTTTGTGAATATTTTCCAATATTGAAATTAATTATGACAAATATTCGTTCCGGGGCAATGAATGTATATGACATTCATTCAAAACACAGGTTTTGAGACAGTTTTGTCTTTCGGAAACCTTTGTCCTCCCTTTTTTCCGAATCAAACGGGGACTATGCAACACTGTGGCATGCTCGATATTTTTATGGTACGGTTTAAGGTGTATTAATATGATTTTAATCTAAACTTTGTTTTCACGCCGTAATAACAGACTTTGAAAGCCATACCAACAGTGCGCCATCTAGTGAGACAAAAAACGATAGCCCTCATTAGCATGACGCTGCCGATTGGCGATAGGAAGGATTGTGTATGGCTACCATTATAGTTTTGCTTTAGTTTTTAATTTTTGTATTCGCATCAAGCAAGAGCGTGTCGGACACGCTCAGGATAGGGTACCGCAGCCGTTAGCCGTAGGCATAATAGCTACAAATATGCGTGCAAAATTACAGCTTTCTAGCACTGACAGTCTCTGAGCAAAGCCGCGGACGGATGGACAGACAGACATTCTGTCATGGCGAAACTAAAAGGGTTCCATTTTTGCCATTTTGGCTATGGAACACTGAAGAAGCCTAGATAGTGCGATTCAAAAACAGATATTGAGCTTCTCTATAGCGGAATCGCCCCGCAGTAGTGTTGGCGACCTGTGTTCGTACTAGTGTTACATTTCTCTACAAAGTTTAGTTGTCACTTAGTGTCATGAGTGTCAGCGTCCACAACTTTGTTACTAAACCTGATTATGATTAGAGCTGTCCGGTCTGAAATTTCGTGCTCGCGTAACTCAAACTTGCTTAGAGATTTTTGATAAAGTTATATTATTTGCTGGTGAAAGCAAGTGCATTTTGCAGTACCGAGCACTTCGATGCAATGCGTTTCATTGACTTTGCGACTATGTGAATGAAAATGACCTAACTAGAAAAATTCTCATTTTAAAACATACCTACTTTGTATTTATTTATTACAAAAAACGTTGTGAAATAAAAAAAAAACGAGTTGAGTCCATCCATCTAAAAAGGTGCGCGACTTTTCTGGTTTTATTTTTTTATGGTGTCATATTAATAACTATTACGGTAGATCATGAAATGTGCCTGTGTTAATAATAATCATAAGAAATTCAATTCCAAACTTTGAGAATTTCATAATAGTTAACACTGTACAAAGAAAAGAAAGACAAAAGAAAAAGACATTTATTCGTGACATTATGTAAATATGGAGAAAGAAAAAAAAACGTACCACGGTTACGAAATGGTGCCAAATCAGCATAATGTCGCACTTACGGACGGCGCTGGTCTTCCTTGGGTACCATCAATACTTTATACTTTTAACATACCTAGGTACTTATAATTTATAAAAAACAAAAACAGTGAAAGTAGGACATGTCATGTCTTTCTTGGCACGAGTCGTTAACCATTTAAATCGTGTGGCTGTTATGTTGTTTTTATAGTTCTTTCGGAACTGACACATGTTCATTCTTACCTTTTGATCAAAGATCGATAATAGTTAAATAAAGATAAAAAAAATCAGTGAAACCGACATGCTATATATACATTTAAAATACAAACACGAACATTCTAATTTCAATAGGCATAGGTAAATTTCCTTACAGTCCTAAAGGACGTTTGTATGACATAATTAAAGTGTCTATAAAGACAGGTTAACACTATTTTGAAGTCTGTTTTCTTACAATTAGTAAAAAAAAGACTGGCACAATAATAAAATTTTCCACAAATTACTTTTTATCTCTTTTTACCGGGTACGTAATGTGGTAACCGAAAACATTTTTTAACGGCGTTCAACTCATGACATGACCCAACTAATTAGGATGGCCCGCCTGCGATGATAAAATTGAAGCATCCTTCACCAAAAGTTACAATTTAGGTCACATTTAAAAAGTTACGGTTCCAAGCGGGTACGATCGAACCCTAAGTAAGGTAAAAGTGTTTAACAACTCTATATTATCCAGTCCGCGCGTTCGACTACTATCAGGGACGCTGCCTATTCCTAAAAATTTACCACTTCATCGAGTGGATTTCATGAATCGTACACATTCGGGAGAGCTCGGGGGTGTTCGGGGACCCTCGGCCGTTTAGGCGGGCGGCGATTCAGTCTTCGAAACGCTCGGCAACTGGTTCGACGCAAAAAGTCACTGATGAGTTACACCGATTACATACACAGCGGGTGTAATAAACATTTCACAATTAAGTGGTCGCGTTCCGTATACCATAAAAAAGTAAACGCGTAGATTATTTACGTATGTTTGGTTGATAGTGAGTGGTGTTACATAGTTTCTAGTGTAATTGTTTGTGAACGTTGTTAACGAAAGCTACGGCGGGAAAGATGACTGGCCGGTTAACTGATTGGTTCGAGCGCAGCACGGTGAGGAACTATAAATTAAAGTTAACTGGATAATCCAAAGATTATTGATTTAATTTAATTTAGTTAGATTAACATACTAACTTCTAAGTTCAAGCGAAAAATCGTTGTTAATATTATAGACAATTTTAGGGAAGAGGAAAATGTTTCGGCAAAAAGTGCAAGCGATGTGCGAGTTACTTTACATAAATTAAATACGTGAAATGAGGGCAGTTCGTTAGCAAGGCACGCGTAGGTGATGTTTTAATTAATGAAAAACAAACAAACGTGAAAATTGTGAGTACCTACACTCAATTAATTAATACGATTTGAGTCGATGCTCATCTCAACTCCGGGCGGCGGTCGCGTCAACTTTCGGTGTCACCGCCTCCTCAGGGATTGGTATAAAGGTTTGTTTTTATACGCCGTCGGCGGTTATTTTTTAGGGTTCTACGTCAAAAGAAAGACCGCAAAGTTTATAGGCTTATATCTTTTTTAATTTTCTCAGAAATGGATGGATATATTAGTCGTAAGTTAAAGTGAATGTTAAATACTCAAAGCTACTGTTTATTCGAACTGTAAAAGATGAAATGTCAAGTTACAGGCAATCAAAAGATACTATCATCATCATCATCCCAGCCTATATACGTCCCACTGCTGGGCACAGGCCTCCTCTCAGAACAAGAGGGCTTGGGCCATAGTTCCCACGCGGGCCCAGTGCGGATTGGGAACTATTCCTAACTAAAAAAGCCGTGGCAATCTAGTGATTTGTATATAACCTCCCAAGTAGAGTAGAGTTGGGAGTTCAAACCTAGACTCGTACCGCTGAGATTTTTCGGAATTTATGTACGAAATTACATTTGAATTATCATGAGATACACTCTTTCGAATTTGATAGTGTGTACGTGTGGAGTTTTTAGTCCACACTGGGTCCAAGTGGGAAATACAGCCCAAGCCCTCTTATCCTGAGAGGAGGCCTGTGGCCAACAGTGGGATGTTCAATATAGACCGAGATGATGACTCTTTTGAAAGTATATTTCTTACACAAAAAGCGTTGGTATTATTATCTCTGGATTACTAGTTTGCCTTTGACAAAGATATATGAAATACAGCAACAAGGAAGCCCTTGGTACGCAAGTAAAGAAATAATAAATAATACTCACCAGTTACTGTCTGTGAGAATAACTGCAGAAAATAATTGACTTTTAATAGAAATGCGAATTTACTAGCTGTCGCCATTCGTTTATAACTATCCCGCGGAAACTATGCAATTTTCCAAGATAAAAACTCTATGTCCTTCCCCGAGACTCAAACCAGCCGTATACCGAATCTCGCCTAAATCAGTTCAGCGGTTCAGACGTGATGAGGCAACAAACAAACAGACAGGCTTACAATTTTTCGTATTTATAATATTAATAATAAAAAAAATATATTATAATATAATAAGTAGGATAAGTGGGATAGTAGGATGCAGACTCACACTTGACCTGTTTTAAATGAAAAGAAACCTTTTCGACAAACGTTTACGAGCAAACATTTTTATAAAATATGCGGGTAACACACAATGGAGACGTATGTTACCTTCATCTCTGAGAGTGTTGTTTTTGTTGGTCCCAGGATGAACGGGGCACGGGAACATTAATGCTTGTTTTTAGGGTTCCGTCATAGCGAGAGCCCTTATAATTTCCCCGGCAGCATCCGTCAGTCGTACGTTTGATGGTGTACGCGATAAGCGACGCGATGGGAAATTACAAAATAAATGACGTTCGTACTTTGTCCTGACTTGGTGTTGTGTTGCATTGTTCGGTGTTCCTTTCATATCACTAATGACATACCTGAGCTTTAATTAAAATTGTATTCTCTCTTTTTAACGTCTTAAATTTTCACGAATCACGATGATATTGCAGAAGTTATCTTGACGTTTCGATCACGTGTGGTCACGTGTAGACTCCCCAGAGCCCCCAGTCTTCTTGTGTTTATTCTTCGTTGAAATTTCGTGCCATGCTCGGGTTTTAGAACAGAACAAAGCTATCTTTTCTCGCTGTTGTAAAACTAAGGATCTTGATATGAGAATCGGCAACAACTCTCTATTTGCGAAATACACATTTTGGAATCCCGTGCCGAGGTGTGTCTGTACCCATGACAATCGCCATGAACGTTTTGAATACTCGTAAGACACCGATCGATCCTAAGTCGTATCACCTCATATAAAATTTAGAAACTGAAGCGAGTAAACAAAATCAAGGAACTCTTTGGCCCTTACGGCGACTCAGACCAAACAAATTATCGTTGTGATTGGTTTTTTGAAGTCTTTTTGTATTTTTTCTTTCAACTCTATGTTACTTTTACGGGTATCCCGTGAAACCATATCGAAAATACAAACTGAGACATGGATGCACAGAAAAACCAGAAAAAGAGACCAGCACTGGGAATCGAACCCAGGTCTTCAGCATTCCGTGCTGCGTGCTATAACCCCTACACCACTGCTGGACAGTTGCTGCAGTTGTTGTTGTTGTTGTTGCTGCTGGTTGGTTCCGAAAGAGTGTGACGTCTGTCGACGCTACATAGATGTCGCTAGTGCTGCTGCTTAAGTGGCAAAGTAGAAATAAGCAACCTGAGATATGTATGCATAGAAAAAATTCGTGTCTAGATTCCTGTCCAGCAGTGGTGTAGGGGTTATAGCAGGCAGCACGGAATGCTGAGGACCTGGGTTCGATTCCCAGTGCTGGTCCCTTTTTCTGGTTTTTTCTGTGCATCCATGTCTCAGTTTGTATTTTCGAAATTATCGTTGAATACCCTGTCAATAGTGTAGCGCTATAAGGTCTTTAAATTCATCATTCGTTATCAATAGAGGTGGCCACAAAGTGTCATCTGTTAGGCATTATGTGTAGTGTGGAGTGCAAGTTAAAACTTGTATTACTAAGTTTGTATGTACCTACTGTATGTGTTGGGTATTTAATCACGTCCCTAAAATATAACTAGCCTGCCTTAAAGGGCATGTATTACATTGCATAATTGGCTACTGCAAAAAAGATTCTACACTATTCAAGAATTTCTGTCTTGCAAAGGGTAATTTTATTAATATTAATAATATAGTTAATACAATTGCTTGCATTTTGAATATATCTTAATATTATAAATGCGAAAGTGTGTTTGTGTGTTTCACGCCGTAACGGAGCGACAGATCGACGTGATTTTTTGGCATACAGATAGTTTATGAGCCCGAGATTGACATAGGCTACTTTTTATCCCGGAAAAATGCACAGTTCCCGAGGGAACAGCGCGCGATAATAACCGAATACCACGCGGGCGGAGCGGCGGGCAAAAGCTAGTATTATACTTAATTAAGTGTTATGAATAATTTGCGTGCTACTGTGTAGTTACATAGTTGTGTCATTCATTAAAGTTTCTATTCACTATCTTATTGTACACTATTTTCTGCAAATAAATTACTTATATGTTTAGCATTCTTGTGTTTACAAATCAAGATTTTTACTTTACTTTACTCGGGCTTACCTTAGAAGTAGAATTAAATATAGGTGCAAAATTGCTAATAATAGTAAAGAGAAACTTCTTAGCCTAGTAAGAAAGTGTCAGCTACTTATATTCAATGCAAAGTTGTCTCGGGGGTGGCATGTATATTGAATTTTCTAATGCAGGTTTTTACTTAAACATGGCTGCCTTTTATTTTTATACCAGCAAAGCTAGCGAAGCGGGGTAAAAAAGTTGACATAAGTACCTTTGATAGGTATTCTTGTTGTGGACCCTGTTTATAAATAGGTATAAAGTTTGGTATCATACATTATTGTTGTAGGTAGGTAATTTGCTACACGTACGAGATAAAAGTAAAGGTTATATTTTTGTTAGGTACAGATTTGATAAAAAGTTACAAACATTTTGTATGTTTGGTCTGTGCCTGGAAAAGGCATATGTCGGAGTGTCAGATAAAGACCAACGAATGTTTTAATAAGCATTTTTATGAATATGGGAATTATTCTTGACTCATCATGTAGTGTAGGTATGGTCACAGAATAACTAATTGATATGGTGTTCAATATTATATTTATATTTTTTTCGGTCTAACAGTGAAAGACAAGATAGAAGAATTATCATAAAGCTATATTGAATGACTAATAGGTTAGGGCCTTAAAAGCTTCGCCCGCGAGGAATTCGGTTATCGCGCGCTGTTCCCGGGAACTTGGCATTTTTCCGGGATAAAAGTAGCCTCTGTCACTCTCTGGCTCATACACTATCTCTATGCCAAAAATCACGTCGAAAGACGGACAAACATACAAACACACAAGCACACACACTTTCGCATTCATAATATTAGTATTAGTAAGTATGCATATGGATACTCCATCAGTTAGATCATAAAAATATTGGACACATTTTTTTTCTGTCAATTAAACAGAAAATAATAAAGATTTAGCCCGTAAAATTCCATGTGACGTCACGGGCTTTCACTCCAGAACTTTGACGCGCGTTATCTCCGTAATTTTTTATCGATTATTTTTCTGCCGGATTAATTAGAATAACATTTTTTACCCTATTTTCTCTATAGTTTTACATTTCGCCGAGCTGACCTATTTCGAAAGCCCTTCAAAACATCACAAATGTCTTCGGGCACCTTAAAGGATGAGGATTCACTTCCGGCGCAATCCCGCATGCCTCAATTACCCCGTGCCACGGCTTGACGCAGTTTGCTGATCGAATTGGGTTACCTTGTAAATCCTGATTTAGCCACGTATTTGGATTAAGAAAAAAAAATACAGAGAAATGTTTCTGTTGAATTAATGTGTGTAAAGGGATAATGTGTCATTCATCATCATCCCAGCCTATATACGAGTACGTTCGACTGCAGGGCACTGGCCTCCCCAACAAGCATAGTAATCTTATAAGAAATAACTATAGGTCTGTCTTTACCAATAACATTCTTATAAAAACCTTGCTGTAGATTATTTCACTTATAACTGCATTTGACAAGCCTTATTATACTCAAGAGCATCCGATTTTATATTTCAATATTATAATTTACTACAAGATTATCATATAGGACAGTTATAGGACACTTTTACTAGTATTAGCATTCCACAAGCGGGTACGTATTATAATGTATAAATTTAAAATACATATCGGTTGAAATACATACAACTATGATCAAAATATGCCAGAATTGTAATATATGCATTTTTCTTTATGAAATTTTAGTGTCTATTATGTATTTCAACCACTATAGAAAACATACTGTAAGTATAGATGTTGATTGATATTTGATTTAACTATTTATTTTTTATAATTTTATGTATTTTGAACGTATAAGTACATTATCAAAATATGCATTTTGTGCCATATGACTAAAAACCATTATGCATTGTAACTATTTATATTTTGATGTATTTCAATTGTATGAATTTCAACCGATATGTATTTTAAATTTATACATTATAATACGTACCCTCCACAAGCTTATATATTCTCAAGGGCATTTGCTTCCATTTCACAGTCTTACAGTTAACTACAAGACTATCTTATAGAACACTTATAGGATTCATACTCTTATAATGGTCTTCAATAAGTCTAAATAATCCTGAACCATATTTTGATTCTATAGTAGCATTCTGTATGAGAATGAGTGCGCTTATGCGGAACTTCACACATAGCATTTAATTGCTTCGCAGGATTGTACCTCACGATATTTTATTTCACCGTAAAGCTCGTGGTACAAATGTAATTTCGTACACGAATTTCAAAAAACTCAGAGTTGCGAGCTGGGGTTATATTGAACCCACGACTTGAGAGGCGATAGGTCAAACCTCTAGGCCACTACGGCTTGAAAATATGTGTGGTTACTGTGAATTAGTCGTGGTGGCCTAGAGAGAGCTTAGATTTCTCTTTTGGTAAACAATTAAGGGTGTTTTAAACCGTTCGAGCGGTATCGTTGGTTCGAATCCCCAAGTGCAATTCTGATTTTTACGAAATATATGAAATTTACTGCGAATTTTACGGCGAAGGAAAACATCGCGAGGGACTTAATTTTGCGGAAGTCCACATCAATGAACTTCTTACCTTTTTTTTATTTATTTTTATTTTTAGAATGAGTATGCTAGAGTTCGAAACGCGTTAGCATTTTGTGCCAGGTTTGTTGATTTATGTAGAACTAAAAAAAAGGCTTGTTGTTGAAAGAAAGTAAGAAAAAGAGTTTTTTTTTGCAAGACGTATGGCCAGACGTCAAAAGGTCGTCAAAATTCATTGTTTGTAATATCAACCATAGGATTAAAAATGAAATGATATACAACGTAACTTTACCTACCGTATCGACTTTACATTTCGTATTAATTTCAAATTGCCTTACCAGGAAAAGTGGAAAGGTTCCTGTTAGTCTGTATTGTAACAACTTGCGACTGCGACGCGGCGAGCGTGTTCAAAGTTCATTGCGTGCCCGAGACACTAGCAGCTCAGTGGACACAAGGCAACACACGCAATGAATACAAAAAACGCTTACGGTATCGCTGCCGCGCGTAGTGTGGTTATAAAATGCATGGTCACGTAGGGCTCCGATCCCTATCTACAAAGGCGCGATAAAACGGCTGAATGCGTGCTCGACTCAAGCTTTGTGGGGATTTACATTTTTTAACTGCTACTAGTTTCCTGTTGTAATATAAACTAGAATTAACCCGTGACTTCGTTCGGGTAAACCATGCCAGCAGGGCTACTACGAAACTCGAAACTCGAAGTTCGTGTCGTGCGGTCCCTCTGACACTTATACTATTTAATACGAGAGCGAGAGGGACGGTAGGATACGAACTTCGATTTTCGAGTTTCGTAGTAGTCCAGATGTTTCGGGACTCAATGATAGATTTTATGCGACTGATCGATGTGCTACCGTCCTTTTTATTCGGACAAAACAAATAGAGACGGCATCACATATCTCATCATCCGTAGGACGTCCACTGTTGGTCGCAGACCTCCCCATAGACCATCAGTCGCTTCGGTTGGAAGCGGTCTACATCCATCCTGAAACCCCAACTTTAACCAGGTCATTTGTTCATCTCGTCACAGATATCTGTTACATAAAATTTATCAATTAGTGGAGAAACTGACCCTTAGGGGCTGTTTCACCATCCATTGATTAGTGTTAAGTGACGGTTAAATGTGATGCCGTCTCTATTTGTTTTGTTCGAATAGACGGAGACGGCATCACATTTAACCGTCACTTAACACTAATCAATAGATGGTGAAACAGCTCCTTAATCTGGCAGTTGAATTAAATTTAAGAATCCCATAAAATTAAACTGTGGTCTTTATTTACGTTTTAGGTGTAGAACACTCAAGTAATAAACTTACGCCTGAATCAATTGTCCATACTAATATTATACTTAAATGCTAATTTGTGTGTGTGCTTGTGCAAGTGCTTGTATGTTTGTCCGTCTTTCACGTCGAAACGGAGCGACGGATTGACGTGATTTTTGGCATAAAGATAGTTTATGGGCCAGAGAGTGACATAGGCTACTATCTCGGAAAAATGGGAACAGCGCGCCACCGAATTCCACGCGAGCAAAGCCACGCGAAAAGCTAGTAATAATATATTTACTCAAAAGAAAACAGGAGCCACGAGACTCATTAGTAAAACGACAATAATAGCAGGTAAATTATATGTTTCACTTACATTTTCTGCCTATTAATAGTTTTTTCACAACTCTCCTTCAGAAAAGTAACTTTTCCTCCCTGACGAGAGGGAGCAAAGTGCAACTTTTCTGTTCAAGGCTTTTCTAAGTGTTTTATTGCAAATGCTATTTTTTGAAGTAGATAATTGTAAAGCCACGCCATTTTCTTATGCTGGTTGTTCTTTAATAATATTTAGATTTTTTTTTCAAGTTCCTTGATGCTCGGTGTGAAAAGTTGTATGAGCAACTCGGGAGCAAAATTATTTTCATCTTGGGCGCTCAATTGTAGAATCCTTCGCTACATTCTGGATTCAATGTACGCCCTCGCCGTAAATACACCATTTTGCTCCCTTGTGACACAAATAACTATATTAATACAACATAACACAATACAAAAAAACATTTTTTTAAATGTATTCAGATAAAAGGCAAATATATTTTGTATTTAATTTTACCGTTGAAAATCAAGTGGCCCTTATTTTCTTTTGACTAACTTTTGATATTTAAGAAAGCTACAGAAGTGCATAAAATTAAGTCACACCTGTTATTAATAACGAAACATTTGCGCCAATTTAAGAAGCTCCACAAAAGCAAAAAGATATTTTTTTATTAAAAACGTTGAAGTGGACCAAGTAAATTGAGAAGATAAATGGCCTCTATTAATAAAGATCAACTTTGTTTTACTTCGAAATGAACAAAGAAAGTCTGGCTTTGTCAGTCAGTGGATATGTCTCTGTGTACAAGTGTAGTGTAATTAACACTGGCTGACATCGCTGTGTCTTTGGTCGCTTTTTTTTCAGCATATTAGATACTTAGATCTATATTCATTTTACCCCGAGAAACATGGTAGTGCAGCGAATCCTAGCGCCATCTAGTGAACAACGATAGAAACTCCGACCATGTTCTACATCGCGCTATCGAAGTTTCTCCACGCCGTCGCATATATACAAGTACCGACGCATTATCATCGGACTTCGGTCCCCAGGCATAACACCTGCCTGGATAGAGATCTTTCTATTGGAACCTCCCCCCACATTGGTGACCCCGACGTGATCTGAACACGGCCTCCCCCCACAGTAGGTAATTGGCTGATCAAGGCGCTACTTTGCGCAGGTCCCTAAATTAACTACGACTTACCTCAGCAATCAAAGCGAGGTATCAAGGCAAGTGTTGTACGATTGTTAAAAGGTATAAGATATAAATAGACTAGCTTTTGTCCGTGACTTCGTGGAATTCGGTTATCGCGCGCTGTTTCCTTGAGAACTTTGCATTTTTCCGGGATAAAAAGTAGCCTATGTCACTCTCTGGCCTATAAACTATCTCTATGCCAAAACTCACGTCAATCCGTCGCTCCGTTTCGACGTGAAAGACGGACAAACATACAAACACACACACTTTCGCATAACATTAGTATGGATATACGTTATGGATCAAGTGATAAATCGGACATTTTTCATAACGTCCGGGCATTATGAAAAGTGGAATTGTGCAGCTGCTTTCCACTAAAATCTAAGCAGACGTAGTAGATCGTAGTGTACGTAGAAGTAAAGAAGTAGTAGATTTTTCATGTTTTCTGTACTGCTTACTAAATCGTGGTGTACAATTAAATAAGAGACTTTATATTGTACTAGCCGTTACCGCGTAGAATTTGGTTATCGCTATCCTGCGGGAACTATACAACTTTCCGGGAAAAAAGCTATCCTATGTCCTTTCCTGGAACTTAATCTATCTGCATACCGAATTTCATCCAAATCGGTTCAGCAGTTTAGACGTGATTGAGTAACAAACATCCAAACATCTGCACAAACTTTCACATTTATAATATTGGTAGGATTATAGACAGACAGAGACCTCGGTTCCCAAGTAAGACTGGACGTGTCGCGCAAGTGCCAGTTATAACGTTAGTACAGTCGGCCATCACTAATTGTTTACAGGCACCGCAGATTTCACAATTAGAGCGGAAGCCGGGGCGTTGTGAATTTATTTATCGCGTTACGTTGACCGCTGCAATTTGATTAAGCCGCGACGAATGAATATTCACACAATGTTCGAACCAACGCCACTTGAGGTTTGAGGTATATTTTATACTATTACTGTGAGTGAGTGAGAGAGAGAGAGAGAGAGAGAGAGAGAGAGAGAGAGACCTTTACTTACACATTAGCCGTTACCCGCAACTCCGTCCGCGCAGAATTCGGTTATCACTATCCCGCGGGAACTTGCAATTTTACGGGATAAAAATTATCGTATGTCCTTCTGCGAAACTCAAAATATTTGAATACCGAGTTTCATCTGAATCGGTTCAGTGGTTTAGTCTTGATGAAGTATTTATACTATGAGATAGTGGGATATTCGATACACAGAAAAACACATTAGGGGACAATATAATAATAAAAAAAAACATCGAATAAATTGGGTCCCTCTCGGCATTAGGAGATCCAGCAGCTAAACACATTCAGTGTCAAGAACCCGCTAGGGGAGTTCTCGTTCCTAGGTAGTTTTCGATACAAAGCGGAAAAACGCTGCTACGCGCTGGCCGCGGATGCGTAAAATGAAATTCCGGCATTTCACTTAATTCCCAAATTCACAAAATTACGTCGTGGATTTCACTGATTGCATATTAAATAATAAATATTAAATAAATAAAACACCCACCGTGCCGGCGCCGCGCCGGCCGTGGTGGCCGAGTGGTTTGACCTATCACAAGCAGAGGATCGTGGGTTCAAACCCCGGCTCGAATTCTGAGTTTTTCGAAATTCATGTGCGAAATTACATTTAGATCCCGTGGGAATATCGTGATAAACCTGCGAAGCAATTCAATGGTGTGTGTGAAGTTCATCATCATTCTGAGAGGAGGCCTGTGCCCAGCAGTGGGACGTATATAGGCTGGGATGATGATGATGAAATAAAACACCCGAGTAATCCCAGTGGTTGCAATTTTGGGATTTCCATTTAGATCCCGTGGGAATATCGTGATAAAGAGTCCTTTGTGTCATTCCCGAACCTCAGCTATCTGATATACCTACACACAATTACATCCAAGTTCGTCTAGCCTTTTTAGCGTGACAAAGTAACAAACATACACAGACGCATACTCACAAACTTTCATATCTGCAGTATTAAGGAGGATGTACATTTGTTGCTTCGCAGGGTGTGTTTAGGACCACCATAAAGCTCATGGTAAATTTTTAAATACTTTTTGACAATAAAAAACAGAGGCGTGAGCCCGGGTTTGCACTCGCTATCCCTTACTTGTGAGGCCATAGGCAAACCACTAGGCTACGTACCACTAACTAACTGTAGCATAGCTTATTTGTATGTTGCTGTGTGTCTATCTCATTATCTATGCTTATCTGCTGGATCTAATGGGGTTAGACCCTGTCCAGGTTGAGCGTTTTGCACGCGAGGGCACACACGCGATTGTCTACGCGCGAGTTCCCGCGATACTAGAGCTACATGCACCCAGTCCAGTCTAGATGCTCCCGTGCGCTTCCATAGCGAGAGCATCTGGACGGGTGTATGTAGCTCTAGCACCTCGGGAACGCGCAAATGTCTTCGAGCTAACGCGTAAAACGCTCGGTCTGGACAGCCTCTTGCGCATTCGAAACCCCGGATAGACATTAGTTTACATGTACAGGTCTAAGTGAAATTAAATCACTCTCATTGAAAAAATCGCTATGTATTAGAAACCATCCTGGTTATGCCCCACCATTGGCAAGATATAAGCTGAATTTATCTCGATATAAACCACGCTTAAAAGCAAAATATCTGTACTATTTAAAATTAATGTTTTTAATCCTACTTTATTATACTTTCTCTTCAGGAAATAATAATTTTCACTAAAACAACGCAGGCGTTGGATAAAGCTCTGAATATTTTCCTAAGGACGTTCTATTCTTGAATCTTGAATAATTCTATCAACGATTTCCTGCTCTTGGGAAATTTATTACTCACAATTGTGATTTTTATTATGTTTATGCAACGTTTTGCCTTTAAAAATTTATTGAAATTTTACGGTGACCGTTGGGTTTGTGTAATTTCTGTGTGTTCTTACGTGTATTTCTGTAGAGGAGTTGCATGAACACACATTTGCTGTATAGACATAGCTGTCATAAGGTTGCGGTTGAGCAAAGTAATTGTTTTTAGTTCATTGTTTTTGTTTTTATTCAAGAACTTAAATACTTAATTACCATACACACATTTTTTTGCTATATATGGACATGGCAATAATATTTGATTAAACCCAAAATAAGATTTAAGGAAGTTTTGAAACAACTTGTATATTTATTCCCGATACAAACATGAAAGAAAGTCATTTGCGTACTGGATTTTTTAAAGGCACCGTCGACGCGCGTCTAAGGGGGCCCTACTACAAAATTCGAAAATTGAAGTTAGTATAGGGCCAGGCCCTATACCACAAAGTGCAAAATTCGAACTTAGTATCTTGCCGTCCGCTGACGCTAATTTTATTATTTTATTTTATTTACTTCGCCTTTGTACATATCGTCCTTACTTTGAAAAAAATCTCGTATCTAAAATCAATATGTCAACAAAATTGAACCTAATGTCTATAAATTTCACTCAGAAAAATTATCTATTTTGAGCTACGAGTTTTTTTAAAAGTAGTGACGATATATCTCATTGTTTGTCAATTGTGTTGGTTTAGGTACTTATTTTGTACAATAACGAGTTTTCATACATACATTCATACATTATTTAATACGAGAGTGAGAGGAACGGTACAATACGAACTTCGATTTTCGAATTTCGTAGTAGCCTCCTGTATCGATGCAAACATATGATACGCAATCGAGTTGTTTGGCTGCTCTATGGAACGAAAACGCGCTGTCAATGCGTGTTTTGACGGTGATTAATTCGATCGGCTATTAGTAATAAAAACATCGAGCTTAGACATAATCTAAAAAAACTGTACCTAGTTTCAGGCACAATGTAAAATTAACCCTGTGTAAAACTAAATTGGATTCCTGAAGGCTTCATAAATCAGTGCCCTCACGTTCTAGTTTTGTTTTAGGCCCTGGAATAATTAAAATGTGTTTACACCTAAATACTGGACCCTATTACCGTGGGTTGTTAATTAACGCCCGGTCAGAAGGGTGCATACATAACCAATTTAATAGTACATTATTGCTTAGGCCTGGATGTAGGCAATTACTGACTGAGTATTGGTTTTAACGCACGAGCTTGCGAGTCTGTATCATAATACCAAATAACGAAAGCAAGGAGGAGCAGAGCGGAATATTGAGCTCAGTGGTCTGTCATGGAACAGGCCATGTCCTCCAGTGATATAGACTGATATAAGCTGTGACTGATATTGAAGAGAAGGTCACACGGCCTTTTTAGGGTTCCGTAGCCAAAATGGCAAAAACGGAACCCTTATAGTTTCGTCATGTCTGTCTGTCTGTCTGTCCGTCCGTATGTCACTTTTTTCCGAAACTATAAGAACTATACTATTGAAACTTGGTAAGTAGATGTATTCTGTGAACCGCATTAAGATTTTCACACAAAAATTGTAAAAAAAAAACAATAAATTTTGGGGGTTCCCCATACTTAGAACAGAAACTCGAAATTTTTTTTTCATCAAACCCTACGTGTTGGGTATCTATGGATAGGTCTTCAAAACTGATATTGTGGTTTCTAATATATTTTTTTTTAAACTGAATAGTTTGCGCGAGAGACACTTCCAAAGTGGTAAAATGTGTGCCCCCCTGTAACTTCTAAAATAAGAGAATGATAAAACTAAAAAAAAATATATGATGTACAATGCAAAATTCCACCGAAAATAGGTTTGAACGAGATCTAGCAAGTAGTTTCTTTTAATACGTCATAAATCGTAAACCGCAATTTACCTTTCATTCAGTCAACTCAAATATAAAAAAGAAATAAATAAAATGTGTACGGTACCCTCGGTGCGCGAGTCCGACTCGCACTTGCCCGGTTTTTTGTGATAAACCTCGTTTCTTGACCAACTGTCGCTGTCGTCGCGTGCCATGTAAGCGTGTTAAGGCACGTTACACATGCTCGTTACTAGCATGCTTATGAGCATGCCACTAATGATGCTCATGGACTGAAGCAAACGCGTTCAAACTTGCTTATTACCTTTCCCCCTTCCACCCCCGTCTCGAGCATGCCACTAATAAGCATGCTCGATAGTAGCATGTCCTGTTCACACATGCTACTAGGTAGCATTTGCTCGATAGTAGCATGCTCTCTTGCTACTAACGAGCATGTGTAACAGTGGCCTTACATTCCGTTCCTATTACGGGCACGGTGAATTAGGTAGAGACCTTAAGATAACCTTGTACAGTTGTATGATGAAATAGTTCCACGCCAAGTTTGAGCAAGTTTGTTTTCATACAATCACGAGACTTACTTTTTGATTTGAATGCCGGAGAAACTTTTTAGGGTTTCCTACCTAAAAAGGGTCCAAACGGTCCATTGTTATGGCAACTTTGTCCATAGCTCTGCGTGTTCGGCTTCCTACTAAGGAAATGAAACAGTTCGGAACTAACAAAACTTGATGAAAGTGAGAAGCAAAAATGTAACTGAAACAACTAATTATAACATTTCCTATTTTTTTCGAACTTGCAATGTTTACGAAGGTCACTACCAGATTATTGTATTTGTACATTCAAATCAATCCAACTACATGAAGTTGGTCGAATTTAACTTGCAAGATTTTATTACAGACAGACAGAACTGGATAGGTGAAACTAAATAAAAGCTTGTAAAAACCTAACATCGAAGGCTAAAGGCGTGAGGGAACCTAACCTATCCAAAGCACTTCTCCCCCGTTTCGTTTTGCTCGCTCGCTTCGCTCGCTCGCCCCACATAATTTACCATTTGCACATAATAATTGTTATATATCGTGAGTGATATGTATACCTATTTAATGTATGTTATGTTAAAAGAAATTAGTCCATATAAATCTTATAAAAATTTAAGTTATATAAAAAATAATGTTACATAATTTAAGCATTATACGTTAAAAAATATACTTGTTGTTGTTATAGGCAGCTAAATTTCATCTTGTGAACGTAATTAATATTAAATTAAATAATTTTTAGTTATATCTCGTGGGATGCACCCACTTCTGTGGATACCATTACACTTTTTTCCGTACTTCGATTTGACCCGTATAAACATGCATAAATAAATATGTATACACATGTACGTTGCACGCAAGTTAAATAATAGTATTTTATGCAACTGTATCGTAATAGGGGTCCTTAAAACACGAGTGTGGGTTTATGAAACGAGGCGTAGCCGAGTTTCATAATAGGGTCATATGATTGTTTTAAGGCCTAATTACGTACAGTTGTATACAATATTTTATCTAAATCCATATATTAAATCCTCTATCATGCGTTCAAGAACCATTGAGAATGACCTGCATTAACACGAACTAGGTAGGTATGTCTGCCCCACGAGCTGCGCCCGCTGCGAGCGCGACGACATGCTGCTGCACGTGGTCGCGCCCCCCCCCCGTGCTGTAATGTTGTATGAAATCTGTATCGTAATGACCATTACGATACAGCCGTGTTCATAATAGAATCCAATGTCGTAATGCTGGTCATTATAACCTATGGTTTATGACCTATGATTTTTGAACGCATAATTGAGTATTTACTATATGGGTGTAGATAAAAGCTTGTAAAACTTAGGCAACACAGTTGGGAATCGAGGTGTTACGGCGCCACGGAACTCGACAACGCGCCTCTACAAAGCCAATTAAATATGAAAATTCTAAGAGCCCCGTCTGCTGAAATACACCATCTAAAGCCGTATACACATAGTTCAAACGACATAGGAAGTCAATGTAAGCCTATACGGGCAGGCGCCAGTGCCCGCCAGTTCGTTAGCCACTAAAAGGATTAGCATCATTGCTCGCCAGTCTGGACACGGCCTTAGAACACACGCCTGTGCATATTGACACCTTGCCAAGGTATTTAAGTTTAGCTTTCGTGTTAAATGGGCCTATGTTGAACAGAATACGTCCTACGGCTGATGTGAAGCAGATGATGATGATGATTCGTGTTAAATCTTTGTCGACACAAGATTTTGCGAAGGTGTTCTTCAAACAACACAAATGACGACTACGATACCATTTTTGGAAAGTCTCATTGAGGATTTAGTAAATTCCCAGAATTTCAATTCAACTGCAGAACCTAATTGTTTACGCAAACGAAGCCGCGGGCAAAGGTAGTAGGTTAAATAAAAAAGTGTACTGGTTAAGCATATAATTATTTTGACAATCTTGCTTCTAAGTCTCTATTACTTAATTAAATATTCCTTTATTTCATGTATCATTTTTGACATTTGCGTGTGTCAAAGAAAGATAAAATATATCATCTTTTCTATTACAGAGTTGCAAGGTTTTATAATTGGCGAGCTATCTGGTGAAATACCCTTATTCCTCGTAGTACCTATATAGTAGATATAGTTAGTGTTTAGTATTGTAACTAAGGGACCCCATACATCCCTGTATTTTTTTATTATTATTTTTTGTATTTTTTTACTTTAATTGTATAATATAGTTCTTAAATATTTTATTTTTAATTATATTATTATGAAAAAATGACTTTCTGCCAAGTTTCTAGCGGCGCATTCTTCTTGGCAATGATGGTCTTTCCGAAAGCGCTGGTAGTTTCAAAAATGACGTATAAAAGTGCCCATTGCGGCCTATTTACTGAATAAATCATTTGAATTTGAATTTACCACCAACTAGACCAACACTTTCAGGAAAACTAGACATCGAGACGAACTAACTAGAGAATAAACATGCCTGGAACAAATTTTGGAGCTTAAAGGAAGTTCTTAAATCAAATATTCCGATGAGATTGAAGAAAAAGTTCTTGACTCCTGTATCTTGCCATCTCTCTCTTATGCATCACAAACATGGATATTCAATAACCAGACCAAAAATAAGATCTTGACAACCAAAGAGCCATGGAACGAAGCGTTTTAAAATAAAATTAAAGCATAAAAGGACAAATACAGACATAAGAAATACAACAAAAGTTATAGACGCTTTACAACACTGCAAAAAACTAAAGTGGAAATGGGCTGGTCACGTCGCACGTATGGACGATGAAAAATGGACAAAAAAGTTAACTACTTGGAAAGGACCACTAGGCAAGAGAAAGAGAGGCAGACCAGTGGAGAGATGGCTCGACGAGATACTGAAAACAGCGGGAAGTAACTGGGAGGAAAGGGCGACGGATAGAATCGTGTGGAGAAAAATGGAGGAGGCCTTTACTCTGTAGTGAGGTCCTTAATAAAATATTGTAATTGAATTGCATGCTATAAATGTATTAATTGTAACTTAGACTAATAATTAATAATTCAAATAATTAAATAAATTTTATAAATTTTACACTAATTACCAAATTAATAATTGTCTAATCTTTTATATACCAACCGAGAAATTGAAATTATACATTGTATTGTTTTATTAATAAGTCAAATAATTTATTTTGATTTATATTATCAAATTAATTATTATCTAGTATTTAATTACTAAATGAAAAATTGTGAAATTGCAAATTTATTTTTAAAATTGTATCGTTTAAATTGTATTAAGGAATAAAAAGAGGCTTATTATTATTATTATTATAAGACAACACTGGTTGGTTGACGGTAGTAATCGATTTATTGGATTCGAACAGACCAGTCTTATCTGGCCACGACTCAGGCTGGACTCAGTCGCTAATAGCTAAAGTCCTGTGTATGTCACGAATAAAAGTTTTTTTTCTGTGTATACGAAGCTCTATGTAGAGAAGGCCTTGTATTCCAAAGTTAGAACATCGTACTTCGTCCCGATCACTTTAGTAGTATTTAATAGGAGAGTGAGAGGCACGGTATTATAGGAACTCTCGAACCTAGAAATACCTCAAGAACCCACAATCGTTAACGGTCTCCAATAAAATTAAAAATCAAAGCACTTTGAGTCTAAAATACCTTAACAAAACAAACAGTACAATTTAAATAAAATTAAAAAAAACTATTTAAATATTTTCCACGACACTGCTCGAAAATGTGGCCATAGATAACCTAAATTCAGTACCCAAAACTGCCTATACATATATAGTACATTACTGCAGAGCAGAGGCCATGAAGTAAGGGATTGATGGACGAGTTGGCCGGATAAAACGAGTCCAGCATTCCCTGTTCTGGCCGAGGTTTGTATAGTGATTTTCTCAAACAATGTGAGGAAATATTTCATCCATCCGTCCGTCCGTCCATCCATCCATCCATCCATCGATCCGTCCGTCCGTCCGTCCGTCCGTCCGTCCGTCCGTCAATGCCGTTCAATCCGTAAATGCTTACAGAGTAGTGGTGGTTGGTTGTTCGTAATTTTTCCTTTGTCAGTTTAATGTTAGTAAGCAAATTTAAAAAGTTAGAGCAGCGGACAATAATGGATTTTCATACATACTTCATGGCCTAGGCCAAGAAGTTATGTAGGGAGGTGGTAGGGAGCCATAAATGAGAAACTTCATGTCTCCATTTCGTGACATTAACGCATACATTTCCGAACATGTTTGAGAAAAGTATCTACATTTAACAGTTGACTTAGGTTATTTATTTACTTTATGGCTCGCAAAACACGACCACAATGTGACACATTACGGTAACAGGTTGTATCAATATATTATATGTATTTCATGGTACGATACGACTTTTTAGAGTTTATTTTAGAATTTCATTCCTGGCGTGCTGAAACGAGAATCGGACCTATCAAAAGTAATCGTCTGCTGCTTGTGAAATTAAATTGACCAATTAGAATGCGTCATTTATGACTTTTATGAGGTGTTTTTTTTCTTAAACGCATAATATGCACAAAATGCTTTATTTTTTAAGTATGGATAAACGCCACAGCATTGCAGCAGGTCGGAAATGACAAAGATGACATTTTTATTTTTTAAATATGTGGTTGGGTACTGGCCACTAAGAACGAACTCGTTTAAATAAAATAATTATGTCACAAAAGAAAAAAACTAAAATTAGCGGGAGTTTGGGCGGGAGCAACGCAGTTTTTGAATTGTTATTGTTTGTTTTGTGATAAATATTTTTTATTTCCTCGCAGTGGTCGTGAAAAGCACAATGTTTTAGTCTCGGCCAAAAGTACAATAGATGAACTCGCATTATCGTAGCCTCCCCCTCGGGTCGGCCTTCAAACTAACTCGTTCGTCTATTGCTTACTTTTCAGCCTCAACAACAATTTATATATGTCGCACTGCTTACATTTGCTTAAGAAAGGGGCTATGCTATCACTGGATATTCAAAGATTTCTACGGAGTCTTCGAGCCGACTCGCACTTGGCCATTTTTTAGAGATAAGGCGACTTGACAACCATCAAAATTTTCGTAACAAAAGTAATAAAGTAATAATGTTACTCTTAATTACTTACGCTGGCGCTTAAGTGAGAAATTCAGATCTAATTTACAAATGCTTTCATCTTCATATTGGTTGGAAGTTTATGCCCTGAGTATTCTAGTTAATATTCTAATGAACAGTATTTTGGGGATTTATGATTAAACTCCATTCCACTGGAGATCAAGGACTAATATCTATGTAGCTATAAGTACGTACAGTTATAAATTCCTGGTAGCTTAGTGCTTTGTCCTATGGCATTATAAGTAGAGGATCGTAGGTTCCAGCCCGGGCATGGAGTTTATCGATTAACAAAAAAATACTTTCTGGTTTTGTAGTTCATTTTACAGTTTTTCCGTTAAGAATTATTCTAACTTCATAGTACAGATTGAAAAAAATTGAAAAGGGGATCCTGGTTTTTCAACGAAAATGTTTATCCCAAATTATTAATATCCACACTGTTTCATATGGACGTACGATTTTTAGGGTTCCGGAGCTAAAATGGCAAAAACGGAACCCTTACAGTTTCGCCATGTCTGTCTGTCTGTCTGTCTGTCCGTCCGTCCGCGGCTTTGCTCAGGGACTATCAATGCTAGAAAGCTGTAATTTTGCACGGATATATATGTAAACTATGCCGACAAAATGGTACAATAAAAAACTTAAAAATAATTTTTTTTAGGGTACCTCCCATAGACGTAAAGTGGGGGTGTTTTTTTTCCTCATCCAACCCTATAGTGTGGGTAATCTTTGGATAGGTCTTTTAAAACCACCATTAGGGGTTTGCTAAGACGATTTTTCGATTCAGTGATTTGTTTGCGAAATATTCAACTTTAAAGTGCAAATTTTCATTAAAATCTAGCGTCCCCCCCCTCTAAAATCTAAACCGGTGGGTGGAAAAATTTGATAAAATTCAGTATGGTAGTAAGTATATCAAACTTTCAAGGAAAACTATAACGGTTAATTTTGCTTAAATATTATTAGTAGTTTAAGAGTAAATTGCAGCCTAGGGTATAAAATATACCTAAACTATGGAAGATTCCGTATAAAATACGAAATCCTTAGAAAAATATTACTTATTTTTTTCGTAATGGCTACGGAACCCTATTTCGGGCGTGTCGGACACGCTCTTGGCAGGTTTTTTTTTCTGAAGCTTTTTAGGTTGTGTTTCACGACTATCCTGAATAATGCTATAAGTTAGGTTAGGTTAGGTTAGTTTTATAATAATCGTGAAGTAAATAATTATAGTTTCAAAAAAAAGTCATCCATAAGAAACGGTTGAGAAATGATTAATTTATGCAAAGTATTTTCGGCGCATATTTAGAAAACCCCAGTTTTGTTCCCCGGAAATGCTGCAACCGGGAATCGGACCCGGCTCTTCGTCACTCCGAGACGTATGATGTATCCCTGCATCCTGCATCTTCTCTGAGCTTTAATTTCACGGCGAAATTCTCCAATGTGTTCTCGAAACAGTAACTTTTTTACTTTTTGATTTTTTGTCGCCTAACGCCATCTAGTGATAATGCTTGTCTCTATGATCTTGAGATTAACTATATAACCGCGGTCTCATTGGCAGCAGTTCTTTTCGTAAAAGGTTAATTTAACGTGTTCCGTTCAAACGTTGCTAACGTGCAAAGGTTTAACTGTATATTACCCGTATTTTACGTAACGTGATCCGGCTTAACTATTTGTTGAAGGGATAATGACTTGGTCAGTTAAAGCTGTTTTTTAGGGTTCCATACGTAGAAAGGATAAAATTGAACACGTGTAGGATTACTTTGCTCTCTGTCTGTCTCTCTGCCTGTCCATCAGTCAAGACGAAGAACGTAATCCCTTGAAGCAGGGAAATATCAAAGTTCTAGGATAAGGCAACCGAAGGATACAGGTTAAAGATGCGTTTCAACCAGAGATGTGCGAGGATGTGTTGCTAGGAATGTGCTTTTCATGAACCAATAGGAAGCTTCATTTACCTCGCCTTGCTCCGCTCAGCTGTTTCCACCAGAGACGTGCTGTGCGAGGATAGGTAAATGAGGCGTTTCTATTCTATTCATGATAAGCACATTCCTCGCAACAAATTCTCGCACATCTCTGGTGGAAATGCAGCCTTAAAAAGGCTATTCTCTTCAAATTGTCGTAACTAAAAAACCTAGTATAAGGTAATTTTGGTTATCCTAGGAACATGAAATTTGATCCGAATTTTTGGTTACATATTTGAATATCGAAAGTTAAAATACCTACGGGTAAAATGTCAATGTTAAAAACATCGAAAATTAAATAATCGAAAGTTTATATTGTCGTATGGTTAGATAACCTACGTCCAATATATCGAAAATATATTTATGTACAAAAGTGACATCGAAAGATATAAATATCGAAGTCCAAAATATCGAAGTATAGAGTAAGTATCGAATATCCTATTTCCCTGGTCTGTATCCTATTTCTTTCGTCTGCATTTGTAGACAGCGTCAATAACTATCTTAAACAACACACCACTGCTTAAATTTTGCTTATTGGATATTCATAGGTGCCAAGTGTCCCCTGATATTTATTTATCATCACTTTGACTTTTTTGGAAAACGCGTGTCGTCGATGGTGCCAACTCATATCAATCAAAAGCTCAGAGGCCGTATTGTCTAAAGCGCTAACGTTCGCCATTGCTTTCACCATATCTTTCTATCCTTGTTTTATACGTGTGACAGAAAGAAGTGGTAGAAACGATTGTGATTACAAGTGTGTTAGACAGTAAATAAGGCCATAGATCACCTGATTCACATTAGATTGTACTGTCTCAGTGTACGATAAAGGTTAACAGCAAACACTAATATGACAATGGCAACGAGGCCATATCACCGATCGTGTGCTCCATTGTCGGGGCTTCCGTGCCAGATTTCAAGCCAAGTTTGTATGACGCAAGTAACTAGAGCAGACAAAACTAAGTTGTCTATGCTGCCTGCTTAGCCACAAAGCTTTTATACAGTACTAGCCGTTACCCGCGACTCCGTCTGCGCCGAATTCGTTTATCGCTATCCCGCGGGAACTAAATATGCAATTTTCCAGGATAAAACGCGTAAGTCATTAGATACAAGTTGAATTGAAATTCCGGGATTTAGTAAAATTCGACCGTCCGTAAAGACGTCCTGTACTGATTATTTGACAGGTTGGCAAATTATTAATTATGATGAAACAATAATTGGAATCATCCTATATGCAGCGTGGCGTCAATTTGATGTCATCGGAACCAAAAGTAAGGGCTCTGGTCATCACGTAAAAAAAATTGCTTCTTTATAAGTACAAATTCATTCCTAAAGTTCAAAAACATCGGGTTGTTACCCCGTTGTTACCACAGAACTATTAAAGGTCTCTCTACCCTCCACACTGTATGACCGTAATAGGATCGTGTCAGACAATAATATACTGTTTGTATTGAAAAGTATGAGAAAGTGCCCGTTTCTTAACCAACCGTTCGCTGTCGCTTGCCATGCACGGAGCATCAAAAACGGTGCTGATATACGCTTTTTACGGGTAGGTACCTATGACACGCCGTTGACATGTTGTAGTCCGTGTCGCGGTACATTTCGTGCCTAATACGTTCTTATAACGGTCATGCGGTATGGTACGATATAGTGAGTGGACCTTAATAAGGGAAACACCTACCTACACAAATAGTTAAACGTAAAATTGTCAAAGCAGTTGGTAATTGATCCAAAAACATAAAGTATAAAGGGCAATGACCTGGAAATACAGTGACATTTAAAGCGAGGAGTTGCCGACAGATCTTTCATAATGCGAACTTAAGGAATGGGATTCACTCCCGTCGTCTGTATTTCCGGATAAATACAATCTATACCACGCGCCATATAAATCTGCCTAAAAGTTCATTACTTAATACTCAATTATGACGCATTTTTGAGATACATTTTTTATGCGACGTCTTTACGTTACTCCCGGATTGTGTTCGAATCGCTTAACGGTATAGTGCCTATTCAATTATTTGGAATTATACCTTTATAGTTTTTGTGGTACTAGTCGGGGCAATGAACTTTTAGGCAAAGTTAGGCGGCGGAAGGTATAGGGCTCTTCTAGGCTAGATTGAATAGGCTGTTACTGAACCAGTGCGATACACCTTTGGCCTCATCTGCACTTAACATCAGGTGGGATAGGGGTCAATGACGGTCAGTTATATGTAAAAAAAAAGATATAGGTGTCTAAAATATAAGGTAAATACGATTACTAAATATTTGTTGAAGACTTACAGAAAAGTGGGAAAGGTTTCTTCTAGATATAAACCAAGAATAAACCAAATAGAGTAGTGTAGTCGAGGAAACTGAAACGCGTACCAGAGTGGAATCTTTGTGCATAAAATGAAGTAAAATTAATCTGCCAAAGATATCATTTTGAAATTAGAGTGTTTTTATTCAAATAAAGCAATGTTTTTCAACCTGTGGATCGCGACCCAAAAGGGGGTCGCGAAGCCTCTTTAGAGGGGTCGCGGAGCCCCTATTAGATGCTGGGAACACTACTTCAGTAAAAAAAGTTAAAAAAATTATTTATATTTATTAAGTAAATGCGTTAAATAATTATATTTGTCACAAAATAAAGTACGAGTACATGAAAAAAGACAGTTTGTTGCGAAATATTTATTCATACTAAAGGGATCGTGTCATGAAAAAGGTTTTATCATTTTCACTCTGTTTGTTATATGCTCCATACTATATCACGTAAAGTATTTCCATTATGAAACTCGCCTTGCGCACCCCTAAAAATGCAGATATGTTTTAAAGCGAAAACTTAACATGCTCTCTCTGCCTATCACATTACTGTGTGAATAGGGTGTCCCTTTCTCCCGGAAAAGTGAGTTGTTATTCATAGCACACTCGAATATTGGTATCTCAAGCACACTTGTGTACGCACTACGTGCATATTTGTAATGTAATATTGAATATCTTTCCGAGATGTTTTCTGTTCAATTTAGCAGTGAATAAGTAGGAATGAGGTTTTTATCAGCTTTGTGGACTTTGAAAGTAACGTAGACGTCCGAGTGCTGGTCACTGTCCCAATAATTGTCGTGTTTAATGTAATTAGCTATAGAGGTGACAGCATTGAGTCATCTATTGAGTATTAAACAGCGTTTCTACCAGAGTTTCATTTACGTCGCCTCGCTCCGCTCAGCTGTTTCCACCAGAGATGTGTTGTGCGAGGATGTGTAAAACTAAGCGTTTCTATTGGTTAATGAAAAACACATCTTCGCACATTATTGGTGGAAACGCTGCTTCAGCATATAAAGTGCAGATATATGTTATACCGTCTTTGTTTATACGGACAAAACAAACAGACACGGCATCACATTTCTCTGTCGCATAAAAGTTATCAATGAGTGGTGAAACAAACCCTTAACATCTTAAAATAGGAGATGTGATCTCTTTCGATCATAATTCAATATAAACTGTACCTATCTACGTTCATTGAAAGTGTAAAATGCTTCCACCGCAGGGGTATTGCAGATGCGTTGCCAACCTAGAGGCCTCAGATGGGATACCTCAAGTGCCAGTAATTTCACCGGCTGTCTTACTGTCCACGCCGAAACACAACAGTGCAAGCACTGCTGCTTTACGGCAGGATTAGCGAGCAAGATGGTGCACAAGGTCACTTCATGTTTAGTTGTAATTTTACTGTAAAAACAAAAAGATAAAGCTACTTTAATGGTTTCTTCGCATATCCTTCGTGTTGTCTTTTTATACTCAATAATATTGTTGTGTCTTGTGTTGTGAATAATAGTAGATTATTGTCGTGGCCTGGAAGTAGGCAATTGCTGGCTGAGTATGAGTATTAAACGGACGAGCTTGCGAGTCCGTTTAACTAATACGAAGCCAGCAATTGCTATTCCAGCCGAGACTAATATAAAGCTTTTCTCAAAAATGGTGAATAATTCTGAAATAGAATAAACTTTTTCTCAAAATATATTGTAAAATTTAATTTTATTCCAATATTTTTCTTATGCTTTCCCGCCATTTTTCATTAAAAATAAACTGCAGGTGTATTTTTCCACCGAAAACACCACAAGCTATTTCAGACCCAATGGAAAAAGTCCGGAGTTCCAACAAAATATCTGATACCGGCCATTAGACTTGGCTGTATACGACTTACTTGTGCCAACATTTCCATGGCCTTTTTAACTTAAAAAAAAAATGCGACTGATTGCAGGCGCGCTAATTCATTATTGTCGAGCTAGCGCGCCTGCAATCGTTTTAACTTTTTAATTTTTCGCTGACCATAAACTATGCACTTCACCTTCTGATATGTAAAGAATAATGTCAACTTTTACGGATATTTTTGAGAAAATGTATTTCTCTTCTCTCTTTTTCTTTTAAATCGTGCGTGACTCACACTTGGACTGTTTTTTAATATCTTGAGCACGTGTCCGTGCCGTCGTGACGTCACGTAACTACGTACTTACGGCATATTACGTTAAGTGACTTGCTTCGTGGCCGTATGTGGCGCGACGCTTTATTGGACAGTGAACTTTATACTTAAAGTTTAGGTATAAATGTTATAAAGATAACTGTGAGATGAGAAAAGATAAGTTGTTAAAAAATATTTTTTTTTATAAATTCAAGCTTTTTTGGTGACTGCTTTACTAGGAAGTGGTTGAAAAGGATTCTTTACTCACCGTAGAACGTTCTCACATTAAGTATCAGTGGATTACTTATTATTATTTTATTTTTATACACTAGACGATACTTTTGCGAATTTCTTTTAATTACCTGACATGTGTTTAAATATGATGTAATATTTTTCCAAAATGTAATAAATAATTACTAGTATAGGTACCTCTTTCATAAACCATTTTTGTTACGCGTATCGTCTACGACGTAGCACACCGTAGCACTTGCACAAAAGTTCGTAGCGTAGCGCTCGTAGCGGATGCTACGAACTTGATTTAAGTTACCGAATTGTATTTTCAGCTTATTACTGAACTTGTAACTTATTTCAATTCAGTTATTCAAGTTTTGCGATATTAATAAAAAATACTATAAAGAAATAACATGGCTTATTTAAATTGTTCGGAATTAAACATAAATTAATTCTTTCTGTCTCTCTGTTACCTCCTCATGCTCAAACCGCTGAACCAATTTATGGCTCAAAAATAGTTTACAAATTGTTAAACCACAACTTACATTACTAACGTTGCAAGTTAACGCATTCAATACATCGACGCATATATGCGTTTTTGGAACTTCCCCCCCCCCAGTGCCGCTGTCATAATTATTCATACATTTTGAACGCACATGTGCGTCGGTGGCACCGCGCGTTAAATCAAAAGCTTGCTTTATTTTAATCTGAAACCTCAAACCTCAACCTCGATAGGCTTAAACTTGTTCAATACAAACTTTAACCTACTGCAAATTGGAACCACAAAGGCGCCTATCTATGTTGGTCATCACTACATGTTTGTCGATATAGTTATATATGCACGTCCCAAGATACACTGCTTGCACTGCTTGCACTGTTGTGTTTCGGCGTGGAGAGCAAGACAGCCCATCTTAGGCCTCTAGGTTGGCAACGTATCTGCAATCCCCCTGGTGTTGCAGGTGTCTATGGGCGGTGGTGATCTCTTACCACCAGGAGACCCACTTATTCGTTTGCCATCCAGTAGAATAAAAAAAAAAAATGACACCAAAGGTGCCAAAAAGGGACACGCTAGGGATCCATATACCAAGATAGTCGATATAATAAGGAAGGGACGCACTAGGGTTCCATATACCAAGGTAGACGATATACTAAGAAAAGGACGCACTAGGGTTCCATATACCAAGGTAGTCGATATACTAAGAAAAGTTGAAACACCACCGACATTGTCATTTCAAAGCTCAATATCTCAAAAACGGCTGACCCATTTTGACGATACATAGCTAAGAACCACTGCAAAAAAACTCGCTTTCACGTATAGAAAACAGCATCGAAATCGATCCATTAGTTTGAGAACTACGATGCCACAGACAATCAGACAGATAAATAGACATAGACGTCAAATTTATACGAGTAACACCGTTTTGCGTGTGTGGTTAAAAATGTCAATGTGTCATTTAAAATTACGAGCCGCCTGTTTATACAAGACAAAACCAACATTTTGACCGTTTAAGGTATCGGATACAGTTTGATTTATCCATGTCAAACTTGGCATTGTTTCAAGTATCGGCACTCGGGGCACGTCCTTAGATGCGTGTGCCGAATGGAAATGTTATGTTTGTAATATTTTTCCTTACAAAACGAATAAAGGTTACGACTGCTAGTTATTGATTGTTCGACCTGAATTGCAGCAACCGATCTGAAACACTTCAGCTCGTGCGGTGCGATATCTATATGTACCTAGTTTTGCTTTAGGGGAAAGAGTGGGAACAAGGTTTTTCAGTATCATTTCGCATTGATCGCTGGAATGGTGATACACTCCAGTATGGGGTTGAGGAGCACTACCCCTCGGGTCACCGGGGTCACTCCAGGAAGTCGACAGTTAACGTGAAGGGTCTGCTAGGCTTCCAGCGGAATCTAGGCTGGCATGAATAGTTCTTATAGCTAATCACGTAAAATAAACGCACTAAGTTGTCGAGTTGCGGAAAACAGCCCGCTGCTACCTATACCCCAGGGTTTTTTTTGACAGTGTGATAGAAGAGGAATGTGCTTAGTAGTCAGACTTAGATTGGTCAAAAAGAGAGAGAGATTAGACAATAGATAAACAAGCTTTCTGATGGTAAGCAATCTCTGCCATCTATTTACAGTCGCTACTCCCGCTGAGTTTCTGTTTAAGTTTACTTGAAACTTGAAGTTTACAGTAGTGTGAATAATGAAATTCTATTTTGATTGATTTATAAGTAAATTTTATACATTAGTTAAAGAAAAAAAAAAAATATTATAAAAATATTTGTTAATTAACCATTATTACGGGTATTTTTAAATTTGTTAACTTCTAATATTTTTAAGTCGACAGTTAATTTATTAAAAGCACGCAGTGGCAATATTACTTCTTGTTTCGGGTTTGTAAATTAACAAGAAAGCAATGCACTATTGTATTTTTTAGCGAATTATGGAAATGCAATTACAGCATTTTGATTACTAAATAATAATTGAAGTGTCACTATAACAAAAGTGAACGTTGAAACACGTTAGTTCGTTAAACGACTATTGCACTACGTCGACGCAATTTATTTTTTACGTAAAACAACATGATTGGAAAAAACTTTACCGAGGACTAAAATTAATTTTTCCCCCTTTTTTTTTCTCACAAAATCAAACAGACCAATATATAGTAACACTATGTTTGCCCAAGCAATGAATAAACTTTTTTCAAACGCGCTGTTTTTTTCTACAATAAAAGCTCGTATTTGCAACGTTTGTATATACCTAGTTAGGTAGTCCGTAATAAGTAATAGTTTGAAAGTTGTGTGTGTGAGGTCAAAAAACAGTCAGCAAAAAGTACATATTAAAAATTACATTTACAAATTAAATTAAAAAAAAAAAACAAAAACCCGACTGGAAGAAAATAAGTCGTGGTCTAGGACTATGTCCAGTAGCTAATTTAAAGTTGAACAGTCGGGACCCATTACGAAGAATTTTTGAGCTGGTCACAATTTGAATGGGTCCCGACTGGTGAACTTTAAATTAGCTACTTGACTTATTTTCTTCCTTTCAGTTTCAGTTTCAGTTCAGGCAGTCGGGTTTTTTAATTTTTTAAATGTAATGTTTTATTTTAGGTATACTTTTTCGATATTTCTGTGAAAATGGTACATTAAAAGTAGGTATTATAAACGATATTTACTTATAATGGGATAATTATTAGCTTTCATTTGATACCTTTATTTTTACAATACAAAATAGTTTTTATTCCTCCGCCAATTTTTTTTCGCAGACGCCATATTGAAATAATATACCCTATGTCACTCCAATAATTATGACGAATCCAATGATACTTTATAATATTTAAAATCCGTCCAGCCATTTAGGATGCAGCGAGGACCAAAGTAATGGACATTCACACCCACATATATACATACATACATACGCTCGAAAAACATAACCACCTCCTTCGAGCAGTCGGGTAAAAATATACCTATACAATACAATATACAGCGTACAGTACCTTCAAGTATTTAAATAAAATAAATTTTGTTTATAAAAACTATCATAAAAATAACCTAACTATAATACTTTAAACTAGTAAAGATAATCATGGCCATTTGAATTTTATTCAAAAAAAATAAATTAAAAATCGGCCAAGTGCGAGTCGGACTCGCGCACGAAGGAGGGGTCCGTACCATAAATTACCTATACAACATTAGACATTAGCAAAAAAACGGCAAAAAAAATCTAGTTTGTTGTATGGGAGTCCCCTTAAATATTTAAGTATTTTATTTTAAGTTAATTATTCATTTTTAAAGTTATTATACAACTAAGGATTCTGTGAATATTTAAAGCATCTACCTGTAGCCGTTATTAATATCAAGCAAAAAACGGCAAAACAATCACGTTTGTAAAGGACCAAATATCTCCAATTTATTTAAATTAGATTTTTATAATGTAATTGGTAATTTTTACCGTCAATTTTGGTACCGGAAAATTAGGTACAACGCCGAGCGAGTATAGCGAGCGCGTCACGGCAGCGACCAGCGAAGCACCAGGACCTAATTTATTTAGGAAATAATATGGCCTTTACCAATGCTGGTTATGTAAGGAGGTTATGTACGGGGAGCAAAGCGGGTAAGTTTCAATTATAGCTTTTAAATGAGTTTCTAAATATAAAAAAGTTTAAAGATAATCATCTAGTTCCGTATCCAAAGACTTTATTCTGTAAGTAGAAACGTTTGATTCGATAACGCTAAAACGGAAAATAACGTTAGTTTTTACAAAATCGGATTTTCAACTGGAAGACCCGACCGGCTATTATTCATCATTAATAATACAGGTCGACCTGCGTAACATTTTGAGTAAGGGTGAAAGAGGGTGCTTTAGTCTTTGATCCGTAGCTCCATCCACTCAAATCGAATAAATCATGTTAAGTCTGAAGGCTCGCTTTTAGTTTCATTTTTGGACATCGACGATGTTAACGGGCTTTCACTCGCGACATTTCGTCATCCAGAATTTGGGCTCGATGGGATTGGCTAAACGTCAAAATAGATGACGCCACATAGATGTCGCTAGTGCAGCTGCTTAAGTAGCAAAGTAGAAATAAGCAACCTGAGATGCATAGGAAAAAATCGTGTCTAGATTCCTGTCCAGTAGTGGTGTAGGGGTTATAACACGCAGCACGGAATGCTGAGGACCTGGGTTCGATTCCCAGTGCTGGTCTCTTTTTCTGGTTTTTCTGTGCATCCATGTCTCAGTTTGTATATTCGATATGGTTTCACGGGATACCCGTAAAAGTAACAAATTTGGAATTGAAATAAAAAATACAAAAAGACTCCAAAAAACCAATCATAATTGGCTAAACGGCCAAGTGCGACGACTTGCGCTCAAAGAGTCCCGTACCATGGAGTGCAAAAATATAATCTCTCACTACAGAATTTCATTAAATCAAAATAACAAACAGCCTATGTTAACTAACAAATGCTTTGTCCCTTTCTAACAAATACAAATGTCGATGTGACAGATAAGGACAAACGAATTTTAGCGGCATTTTAACTAAAATAGGTTTGATTGTCGTTTATGAATAAGGGGGTTAAAGTGCAGCCGCTGACAAATAAATTAGGTACAAAGTAAGTTAAGTAAGGTACTTAGGTAAGTACTAAGATCGACTTACGCTTGACCGACTATTAACTATTTGTTGATATGCGGTACATACCGGGTGTGGCCTGTTATATGAGCAAATAATTAAAACATAGATCATACTCCTCAAACTGAACAACATTAGTTCAACGACTTTTAAAAATAATTCGTTTTTTAATTTTTATTACACTTTTAAGTTTATTCGAAGAAGCAATGTAAAGCAAAATGCTTGATGTTGTAGCGTGACAGGCGACGTCAATTTGGTTCTAGGATGGCGTACATTGATAGCAGTATTTAATTTGTATGAAAAAAGGAAAATTCAAAGATTCCATTATTTTTAAAAGTCGCTGAACTAATGTTGTTCAGTTTGACGAGGACGTGTTTTAATTTTTTGCTCGTATTACAGGCTGCACTCGGTAAGTCGGTATACCTCTATTATCATTCCTTATTCGAGGATTGTCTATTAACCCTAAACTTGGCAAGTTGAGACGAGTGCACTGGATTCAAGCCTCGTTGGATTCTTGTAGAACTAACAAAATTAACTTAAAAAAAATACAAAAAGATGATCTAAAATTATGTATCTTATTAGATACGCTGCCAAGTTTAGGGTTAAAACGCTATAGAGACAACGAAAACGAAAATAATACATTTAATACATATATGGGCATGGGGACTCACTTAATTTAGAATTTTACTTTATTTTTATCATTTGTAGGTATTTGAGATTTAAAATTTGTGAAAACCTGTACAGGCTTGCAAAGAAATTAATGATGTGAAGTTCCCAATCCACACTGGGCCGGCGTAGGAACTACACAGCCAAGCCCTCTTATTCTGAGCTTGTTAGATCATTTCCCTAAAATCGTTATTTCCTAGTAGCAAAATTTCCACACACAGACAGACATGACGAAACTTTAAGGGTTCCATTTTTACAATTTTGGATACGGAAGCCTAAAAAGTAACACAATATTGCAAATATGAGGGTTCTATTTAATCAAGTTAAAAACGTATTTTTGGCATTCCTAAATGAATTATGCGTTAATTTAACGTCTGCCCGCGTGTGTAAAAACGTGAACGTAAGGAAATATAGGTTAAATGTATCCACACGAAGGCGTGGAACCAATTTAAAAGGAATTTTACCTACAGATTGGGTGGAAATTGGATTAAGCAACAAGCAACTTTTTGGGGTTTCCTCGGATCCGTTTGGAGTGTTAGCGGGCAGGTTCGTATTCAGTGTTTTATATGTAGTTTCTGAGACTTTGAGTACATATTTAATAGCCGTGGACGGTGAAGTAGTGAGTAATTCTGGAATATTCCGTTTGTTATGTTAATTAGTGTTAAATATTAACTTTTAGTTAATAACTGGAGTCTTGGACGATTTAGCTCAATAAAATAACTATTGTATTACTTACTATTTAATGTTACTTTACTTTGCATCTATAATGACCGGATACTTAGCTCAATGTGGTTAGAGAACCTGACTACGAAGCTGAGGTCCTGGGTTTAATCCCGGACGGGGCAGATACGAATGTTTGTTCTGGAGTTTTGGGTATTTAATTTGTATTAAAATATGTATCTATCTATTTAAGTATGTGTATTTATAGCATAGTACTCATATCACTAGCTTTGCTTACTTAGGGACTCCTGTGATATTTATTTATATCCGTAAACTTATGAAAAACTTCTTCTATTTACGTTTTTACTGTGTTTTTGTTGTGATGTAGTGTGTTTTTGTTGTCAATAAATGTTGTGAGTTTGAGTTTGTGAGTATGAGTTTGGAAAAAATATTGTTCACATTTTTCGATTGTGTAATAAATAATAAATGTATGATATGGACTAGGCTATAGTTTTCATAAGTTGTGATTTGTAATTTGACTAAATAAAGATACAGAACACAAAAGTAGGTATAAAATTATTTTCAGTTGCCAGCTTTTGCAACAGGCCATGGTGGCCTAGTGGTTTGACATAACATGAACTCACATCGTGGGTTCTCTGAGTTTTTCCAAATTTGCGAAATATTCGAAATTTACCACGAGCTTTACGGTGAAGGAAAACATCGCGAGGAAATCTGCACAAACCTGCAAAGCAATTCAAAGATGAAGTTTCCAATCCGCAGTGGGCCCACGTGGGAACTACGGCCCAAGTCCTTTCATTCTGAGAGGAGGCCTGTGTAAGTAGCGGGTATAATACGCTGGGATGATGATGATGATTTTGCTCATCTCTCTGTTTGGCATAACGCCATCCATTTAAGATACGTGTGGTGCTTGAGAGTCAAGCATTAAAGGATTTGTCGACCGCCACCGGGCATCGCAGATAATGAGATAAAAGGGTCATTCCAACAATCTCCTCAGATTAACGGCATTTAGCACAATGTATTATATAGTGAAACCTTTTCACTCACATAATGAAACAGTGTTGAATAAAACCGGCTTACAATCTGTTTGCCGAAATTAAAAAAAAAACAGAGGCTTTAGGGAAAATAAAACAGAAATAAACCCGTGAAAATCAAACCGATACACTCGCAGTCATTCTAGTATGAAATGGCAGTATGGCCGCCATATCCACCCACTCGTCCGTGCTGCGAGTTTGGCAAGAACTAAATGCCTGGTACCACGAAACTCATTTCTCGTGGTAACAAGCGACGCCCGTGATACAGTTTGCGATAGTTAAGCGACTGTCGCTATTCAGAGACGTATCATAATACTTATATTAACGCTCGGCGTCCTCAGCGTTCGGGACATTAAAATTTGTGTTTTTACGTTTTTTTTCATTTGTGCATTTGTTCTGTGATGGGCGCTGGTGATGACTTAATATTCAAATCAACTGCATGCCCCTTTATAGGTTTTGATGTAATAAAAAAATAACTGATTTGGCTCTGGCTCGCTTTTGAACTTCGGTTTTACAGAACAAATGGGAAGAACCCTTCATTTTAATATGTGTAAATAAATGTTTCTCTGTCTCTCTCTCTCTCTCTCTCTCTCTCTTGCAACGGCAAATCTGCACTTGGGACCCATAATGTAGCAACACGTAAAAATTAATTTTTACTTAGCTTACCTTAAGTGAAGTCAAAAAACCCCCCTCCCTTCAAGTTGCCCCGGGCATACACAGGACACTTCGCGCCTTATCTTATCACGTTGGATAGCGACGCGTAAAAACATTATTAACTTTCATCATTCAATTTGATTAAAATTCGAACACATTAAAAAGCCAGAAAAAATACACACAGAAGGCCAAAATTCTTGAATAATTCAAACGTTTGGTAACCGTTGTTGTCAAGGCTCAGTCAGTGACTTATTCGCCCTGATAAGCCACCAAAGATATATACACCGTAAGCGATACTTAAGCGAGCCCGCTGTACATCTCGTCGACACATCCTGACCTAGTTCACAGGTGGCCGCAAAACAAGTGAACAGCGGCGTTTATTCGCCACAACATGGTAAGAGCGTCAATATAGTACGTTACTGCCGTGGCATGGAATGTAGGAAATTGTCTGACTGGTTAGCAAAACGAGCATCGCGAGACTGTTAATGATACGAGTCGAGTTGTTCAACAATGTGAGGAAAATAATAAATACTAGCTATTGCCCACGACTGTGTCTGCGCAGAATTCGATTATCGCCACCCCGCGAAAACTATGCAATTTTTCGGAATAAAACTGTTTAATGTTTATTAAATGATTGCAATGCCCTTGCAGGGTTCACATTATACTTAGCTCTATTGTAAGATCTGTACACTACCTCAAAGCAATAAAGATTTTGAATTTGAATTTGATAATGTAAGAACATAGGATAGGTAGGTAGTTATCCGTAGCCAAAATGTCGTGATAAGATAACAGACAGACAACAGAGGAATAATCGATGTTCATGCCAATATCGACTTTTCTTGTTCGCAATTCTGCACAATCTGAATTCCACACAATAGTATTTCACCACATTCGCCATTGTGCACAGTCGTTATTTGTGTACAGAAGCGATTCTTCCTGTTCGCAATTCTGCACAATCTGAATTCCACACAACACAACAGCACTTAATCTCATTCTTTATTTTGTCTTCGTTTTCAGTCGTTATATGAATATAATCGTGATTTTCAGGATATCGTACCTCAAAAGGAAAAAACGAAAAATAATAAATAAATATTTTTGTGTTTTATATTACTAAAAACGAAGACAAAATAAAGAATGTAACTAAGTGCTGTTGTGTTGTGTGCAATTCAGACTGTGCAGAATTGCGAACAGGAAGAATCGCTACTGTACACAAATAACGACTGTGCACAATGGCGAATGTGGTGAAATACTATTGCGTGGAATTCAGATTACAGAATTGCGAACAGGAAGAATCGCGACTGTACACAAATAATGACTGTGCACAATGGCGAATGTGGTGAAATACTATTGTGTGGAATTCAGATTGTGCAGAATTGCGAACAGGAAGAATCGCTACTGTACACAAATAATGGCTGTGCACAATGGCGAATGTGGTGAAATACTATTGTGTGGAATTCAGATTATGCAGAATTGCGAACAGGAACAATCGATATTGGCATAAACATCGATTAATCCACAACAGAGTTAGGTACTTTCGAATTTTGATATCAGCAAAATAAAATGATTTGTTAAGAAATGGTTTTTCAATGAGCTTATTTCGCTGGCTTCAATCTTCATTATCCATACTCACCAATATTAAATCAATTCCATTAGTGGAAATGGGTCAAATACGACTTACAAGATTTGACCTGAATAAAGAAATATTACAAGTTAAAACTTGTAAAAACTCTTTTGTAAATTTTTTTTTGATAAAAATTTAATTTCAAAATACCTACTAGTTACGAGTAACTACACACATTCACTGTCACTCGGCCCGCGCGCTGTTTGTGACCGGTTTCAAACTTTTAAAGGAACCCGTTACTGTACAGGAAGTAAATTTCTTACTTACTTCCTGGACAGTTCGAGATTACTTCCTGAACACTAGCAGCTAGCTAGCTGGCAACATTTCATATCATTTTTGAGAAAAATATGTTAACTTAACACACTAGAACCCTATAAACAATTTCCTTTCCTTCTTCCCAAGCGATGCTGTGGCTAAAATGTTATCTCCACGCAGCTCTGTTTTATTCAAACTCGTCGCCATTGCTACAACATGCGAGAGAAAGCCATCGATTCCGTAGCGATTGTCATTTGTTACTGGGCTACCTCTCCTCATTTACATTGGTTGAGGCGGCCGCACCGATTTGTTCTACTTGTTCGAATTCATTGAGCTGGCATAGTCCTGTGGAAACGTGACGGGTAAATGGATTTTAGGTTAGGTCATTGTAGAAATTGTAGTTCAGAAATAAAATATTTTAATAAAAACATAAGCATTAAGGCAGAAATAACTTCTGCATTCAATCGGAAGGTCACCGCTTCCAGCGCTCACTGTTTTTGCCCCTTTTTTCTCCATTACGCTTTGCAGTAAGAAAATGTAATTAGATTTTTTGAACATCTGTTTTAAAGATCAAAGCATAATATAGCTAAAAATTATAATTTAATTTGAATTACTTGAACCATCAAAAAGTAGGTACCTACCTACGAGATATGGATGATTAATTTTTTACTTGAAGATTAACATTATGTACAATATATATATATTTTTTTTAGTGAACATATTTAAAACAATAGGTACTAAACCATTTCAAATTAAACCTTCGGCGGCCGAGAGTACAGATGTGCAAGTTGCAGAAAGTTTCCAAAAAGTTGCGAAAGTTCTCGGAATTTTCTGAAAATTTTCGCAAGAAATATAAATAATAATAATTAAGAAACGGAAAGTTTCAATCCCCATGCAAAATTGTGAGAAGTTTCTGAAATTTTCCTATATGGCGTTTTATTAGCAGAAGAGGCGGAAAAATAGCAAATTTGATTCTGAAATTGTACACCATGATGATGATGAATAACCTTTTTTTGTATTAGTTTTATGATTATACTATAATTATGTATATTTACATGAACGAGAATTTGTTATTACGTCACATTCTACGATTTTAATTCGGGTTTTGTTCCGCGTACCTTGATTTTAGAGAAGCTCGATGTTTCGGCACAGATGTATGCGCCATGATCACGAGACGACCATGATATCGAGCTTCTCTAAAATTAGTATTGACCGCGATAGTCTAAAAGATAGTGTACGTCACATTCGTTTAAAATTAAATACCGAGCCATTAATAACTTCGAAATTGTAGCCTCTTTAGTGTTTTAAACTTTAATTTATTAGCGTTTTCAATGAGATAATTAATTTTGGTTTTAATTATGTTAAAATTAATAATGGCAAATATTTTTTTTATCGGTAGCACATCATGATAATATTTCAGGAAAGTCCCATTATTTTCTTTTCTATTGATTTTGTTTGGACAGTGAATTGAAGGAAACGATATACTCGTATCACATCACTTAGCAGACATAAGTAGACGTGTCTTAAGTAAAAACATTGCAGCATTGGTGAATATTTATTTACTTTGTGACCAATTTGACCAAATTAAACTTTCACCAAACGAGAAACCCACCAAACAGTCAGACACTATACTTTATAGCTACTGTTAGCTGGACAACTTGTTCCACCAGTGGTACGAGAAGGAATTGTCTCTCCCCTTGACTCCCAAGCTACCTTTACCTGATTCTCTATCCACCTTGGGAGGGATCTATCCACGCTATAACCCTTCGGGCTTGCTTGCCATTCGCACAAACGCATGCCAGTTACTATTAATAACCAGCTACTGGCATTCGTGCCCATCGAAATAAGCAAATAAGCATGCCAGGAGATTGGCTTTTTCCCCACGCGGGGAAGTAGGGAGGGACACTCGCATCCTGATGAATAAAACTGGCGTGCCACTCCATTAAGGAATGCCAGTAACCGGCAGCTGATTTACTGGTACCTGGTATGCCATTTACGTAAGTGTGTGTGTATTCTGGTCTTATTTTTATGTGTGCCTACATTTTTAAAATAAAACGGACGAACAAACGGTAGGGCGGACAGGCGGACTGACGGACAAAATGTGAATACTGATTTCTCCCACGACTACAAACCCTTAATCACACGAATCGACGATTGTAATGGTAAATTAAGGCCGCGGGCTTACTGCCTGTAACTTTGTGTTGATGTTTCACGTACCACGTAATCCCGATCCTCGTATAATTTTGAAGGGATTATGGGCTAAATAATAAAACTGTTTTAAGTCTTTTCAAACACTAAACATAGGTATTCTTACAATCAAACTAAATACACACGAAACAATAAAGAATGCCTAACTCGGTACATTTTGAACCACTCGTGCCTTCCACCTTCCACCAAATTTTGATTACAAATTTTTCAATTTTTCAAATTTGTCGTCCTACTCCTCATAATATTTTTAAATGCGAATATTGTGAGTGTGTATATTTGTCATTCTTTCACACTAAGACAGCTGAAAGGATTTGGAATTTTGAATGAAATGTTATGTATTTATATGTGTGATAGCTGGATCTGGGAAATAACACATAGGCTATAATTTTTATTCCGTTACTAACAAAGTTAAATAGTCGGGGGGACCCATTACGAGAATTTTTGAGCCGGTCACGGTTTTGAATGGAGACTGACTGTTGAACTTTAATTTACTTAACAGAATTCTAGTAGTTTTTAATTTTCTTGATTTATAAATGTGTGCGGAACGAGTGCGGGTAGTTCTAAGGACTCTCGCTGCTAGCTTCTACGCAGACAGACCCTACACTTCAGTCTACTCGTGACCACGGCCACTTTAATGTGATCGAAACGCCGAGGTAATTATTACTCGTGTGTTAGCATGCTAAGTCCCGATTGTGGTATTAATTAAGAATTCTAAACTATTAAACTTGTTTTTTTCTTATAAGTTTTTATTAATTTAAGTAAAATATTACATATCAGTCTTCGGATAATTTTAATTTTCGTTATTCTGATAATAAGACAGACATCATGCGTTTGATTCCCCTTATAACTCGGGGCTTCAAAAGGATTTCGAGATTATTAATAATGGCACTGTTCCGCGTATTGCGTTGAAGTAAGATTAAAATCCCGTCTTCAAACGATTATTAATACTCCTGTAGTAGATTAAGTTCATCGTTTGATAGGCTTCGATATACTAAAATTACGTCATCTTCTTTCTTCTGTGTTATTCAAATGGCAATTTTATTTAGGTACTAAACGGAAAGATAAAATATTTGAAAAGAAAAAAATCTGCAGCACATTAGTTGACATCATCATCATACAGCTGTAGCATGCCATCTTCTCAATTCGTCCCAAAATAAGAGGGCTTGGGCTGTAGGTCCGATGTGATTCCAATACAGATTGAAACCCGCACACACAATCAAACTGCTTTCACTAAAACTACTTTTTTTTACTTATTATTTATTATTAATTTTTATGTGCGATGTAGACACGCGGCAGCATGTCAAGCGAAGTTCAAGCTAACAGAACTAGCGAGCAGCACCTACATTACTACATTACATGCGTTACGGTAATGCACAATGATACATTTACTCCACGCGAGCAAATTCTCTCACAAAAGCTACTTTACAATCCAACATTGGCAAGCTCTGAAACGGAATGAAATCAAGGTTCAGGGCTAAGAAGCAAGACAAGTGTCTACACAAGGCACGCTTTATTTGAATCTCATTGCGGACCGATGGCTCTATCAACGTGTTGACTCAGGCACGCTGCGGCAAAGTCAATATTTTTTCTAGCTCTAACAAAGTTACGCGTTGTGAGGCTCTTCATATATTTACTACGGTTCTCTTTGTACAAGGAAAATTTGTTTTGATTAACGGTGCTTTGTGGTATAGCCTTTTTCGGGTTTTTTTTCGAATCTATTTTTAGAAATTTTTGGGTTATAGACGTTCGAAAAACTTGCGAAGGTCAAAGAGTCCCTAATTTAAGAGATACCTTCTTAGACTATGAATTTAAAACAATTACTATCGGCATGTTATTCATGACAGCTGTGTCCGTACAAAGTATGAATAAGTGCGTTATGCAACCAAATATTTGAAGTGTAAGATTCTTTGTTAACTTTTTACTTTTACTGTTAGACCTTACTTCTTTACATATTTCATGATTCCAGGTCAATCCATATTCTTCATTTTTCGTTTTAAGTTGTGTTGTGACTTTCTATGTATTCGGTGTAATATACTTGTGCCAGAATACCTCACTGTTTTAGCTTACCGTTGAGAAATAACCTAAAAAAATACCAAAACTTAACAGATAGGTACCTATGTAGACGGACGGATAAGAAAGTGATCAAACACGTACTCATTTTTTTGTGAGATACGGAACTCTAACGTAAAACAGAGAATATAATATTTATTACACCTACGCATCCAGATGCGGCAGTAAAATACTAAGTTAATCGGTATCACAAAACGTCTCCTTGTATGAAAGTTAATCCAAAAAAAGATCTAAAAGGACGCTTTCATGTAGAAAAGCCCTTTACTGCCGGAGATATTTATTAACTAAATACGAGAGCTCTTTGTCAAGACTTGCGTACGCGGTATTCCTGGATTAACTCTGTTCGACCACTTTAAGTGTACATGCGTACAAGTAGTACTGTGGGATTATTTAGTAGTGTTCTGATATTTCACGATAACTTTTTTTTCATCTCTCCTGTCCTGAAAGTTGACGCGTGCCATGGTTCTTATAACAATGTCATTAATGTCTAATTTTGACAAAATCACGCGTCTTCGTGGATGGCACTAGGTATAATAATATATATAACATTGGAGGTTGAATGCTGAACATGCGTTTGAAATGTTTACTGATTATTTTTAATATACCTCTTTTATAAAATGTGCGTGTAGTATTTACTTTCCTCACAGTTGAAATGAAAAGTAGAATGTGTAACTCGGGTGAAATTATCCATTTCCCCTAGTACTATTGGCGCTCTCACTTCGTTCGAGCGCCAGAAATATCTCGGCTGAAATTGGTCATTTTCAACCCTTGGTTATCAATCTACTATTACAAGCTTTTACTTAACTAGCAACACTCGTACCTTCGTATACAAGTGTGTCATCCATAAGAACATAAATTTTAATTAACGATAGCTTTAACTATTGCGAACCGTTTTATCTAAAAAATATAACAATTACATTTACTAATGGAGAGTTATTCATTTTTTTAATTTTCTCGAACAGCAATGTACTCGTAATGCTACCATTTATTTGACGTTTCAGAGAGGCAGCTAATGTTAGTGTCAGTTTTTAGCTTTGTTACCGGTACATTGCGTGCCGAATTAATTTGTACAAAAAAAAGGTTTTTTTTTAAACTAGAAATACTAATTTACGCTCATGCTTTCAGCCTTTAAAATATATGTTCTTATGGAAGTCACACGTTGTGAAGCATATGTAAGTTGTATGGTTTCAAAATTTAGAAAATATTTTCGACCATTTTTTGGTATAAAATTGAGCTGCTGAAATTAGGGATATTTATGTAAGTTCTTTCTTCTTAAGAAACAGGGAGTTTATTTTGTTCATGTTTCGGTTACACACATAAAACGCTTAGCAAGCAAAGAGACACGCAACGAAACAAATGAGGGCTATCGTTTTATGTCTCACTAGATGGCGCACTGTTGCGTGAGGTTTTTAAGTGTGGCTTTCAGTCTGTTATTACGGGCGTTAAAACAAAGTTTAGATTAAAATCATATTTAAAACACCTTAAAACCGTACCATAAAAATATCCAGCCGCCACAGTGTTGCTTAGTCCCGTTTTGTTCGGAAAAAAAGGGAGGACAAAAGTTTCCGAAAGACAAAACTGTCTCAAAATACAGACATTCATTGCCCCGTAACGCATAATTGCCATAATTAATTTCAGGTAATGCAAAATATTCACAAAAAATGTCTAATTATAAATAAACCCGCGTAGCTCACCCAAAAACTATGAGATTTGACATTTCGGAGACCTCACGCTACACTAGCGCCTCTAGTGGCGAATTCATTCGCGATAGCCCTCATTAGCTCGTTGAAGTGGCAATGGGGAGCCGCAGGTTCACAGTCGATACAGGCCACTTCCAACCAAACTGGAGGTTTATGAGGGATGTCCAACAGTGGACATCCTGCGGCTGCTGTGATGATGACACAAAGCGCTTTACTTCGTCTTCTAAAACGCGGACTGCTATTTATTTAGGACTATTCAAGGCTAAGATTGAATAGGCTGTTACTGAACCAGTGTGATGCATCTTCATCAGGAGAGATAGAGGTCAATTACTGGTGATTTTTTAATAAATAAAACATTAAAATAAGACTGAATTTGTGGGAACGACCAGATTTGTAAAAAAAAAGTTGCAGAATAAACAAACATCTCCATCTTTTCTTTTAACTTTGAAGCGATGTAACTTTTGTAATCTGACACGGATTTATTTACTTTTTCCACTTTGTCGCACATTTCTGCAAACATTTTCCCTTTTCTCCCAGTCATGGCATAATTCGTTGGTATGTTTTCTTCTTTACGCTGGCACATAATTTACTTCAATTATAATTTAAGATTCTTCTATTGTGTTACAGTCTGTTCAATATAGGAATGGACAGAAGGGAAAAAAAGGCTCTTTATAAAGGGGCTCCTAGCCCTAATGCACACTTTAGGAAGTCATAATTGCGTTTTTTTAGTATACGGTCTAAACTAAATTCTAATTAAAATATCGAATACGTCAATATTAGTTTCAATTATTCATGACCTATTTGTTGCCCGCGACTCATTTATTGCTATCCTGCGGGAATTGTACAATTTTCCGGGATAAAAACTATTCTTTGTCCTTCCCCGGGACTTGTACTATCTGTATACCGAATTTCACCTAAATCGGTTCAGCGGTTAAGACGTGAAGATGTAGGTAACAAACAAACATACAGACTTACAAACTTTCGCAGTTATAATTAATATTAGTGAGATTAACTTTGCTATTTTTCATATCATAATTTAAAAACAATAAAAAAAACTATTTTTGTTAAAACAGAAACGTCTTACTATAAAATACCTAAAGAGGCAGAGGTAAAAAACCTTTTGCAAAAAACAGAACGTTTATAAAATTGTTAACTCAAGAAATAATTCTGTACATTATTTATAGTTTTTAATCATATCATATACGAATAGGTAGTTAACTTTTAACAACTAAAGCACGGCACCAAATTTGATAAAATATGCAACGGAAAAAAGCTTGAACTTTATAGTAGTAACCAAGAATAAAATATTTTTGAAGATGGAATGAGAGCGGATGAGTCCTCGTACACAGTTATTAAATTATGTATAAATATAAATCGAATTAATATTATGTAGAAAATTACGTATTAATATTGTGTTATTTTGTAACGACTTCACAAAAAATTTTCAGAACCCCTTCTTCTGTGATCTTCTAGAGTCTAATGCTGAATGGACTATAGGTACTCTGCGTATTCACTGAATTTACTTGTATTATGTATAAGTAGGTACACGCGATAAAAACTAATTCATTTATAATTCATAAATGAAGTTCTATCCATTTTCATTAAAGCTTATGTAATCCACTATTTTGATTTTTTAATGATACCTAGAGGAGAACGAGCAGTGCCCTTAGTGTAAGTTTTCGTTTACAAAATACGTCTCGATCGCGTTCGCGTTAAAAATCTCAATTTGTATGGAATCACGAACATCGCAAACGTTCCGCTAGAGGCGCTGTTCGTGTTTCCATATAAATTGAGATTTTAACGCGAACGCGATCGAGACGTGTTTTGCAACCGAAAACTTACACTAAGGGTACAGACAAGTCATCTGACGGGAAGCAATTACCACCGCCCGTGGACACCCATGACATAAGTTGAATTACGGATCTGTTGCCGGCCCTTTGAGTAGAGGTTTGTTTTTTGAAAATCTCTTAAGTTGTATCAGTCCGGAAGTACCGGCGCTGCAAGCTGATTTCAAAATTTCACCGTGCATGGCAAAAAGTTCCGCAAGCAACGAACTGTAGTAGATAAATGAATATGAATATGAATATGAATGAATATGAATATGAAAATGAATATGAATATGAATATGAATATGAATATGAATATGAATATGAATATGAATATGAATGAATATGAATACGAATAAGAATTATATACCAGTATCGCCTAATAGCGATAAACGAATTCCACGTGGACAGAGTCGCGGGCAACAGCTGGTTTACCATAATCGTTTGAGCAGTTGAGTAGGTACGAGTATTATACATACCTCGTGTTTAACACATAATCCTCCTTTTAGGCTTCGCTGCAGCTGGGTAAGAAGTTACAAGCCTGTAATAACTAAATGTTTTCTCTATGCCTGATAAAGACAGATACAGACAAAGGAATGTTAAGTTATCATGTGCTTAACTGCTTCTTTGAAGAAGGAGGATAATGTAAAAAAACTAGTATCATGTAATATGATGAGAATTACTTTATAGTAGGTATAAAGAGTGTCCCTAAAACCAAGTCAAGAGTGAAAGTGAAGTGATTTATTTGTGTGTGAGTGATGATATAACCTATGCAAAAATTAAAAGTTCCGACAGAACAGTTCAAGAGCTAAGTGAAGTTTATATTGTTTTCGATATACTGACAGTTCTACAAAACTAGGCAGATTCTGTTTATGTTTTAAAACTATGCGAAACGAATTAAGGTCTTTGCTTAATTTGATAATCTATGAGCTGGTCTATTAGCTGATTTAATTTAGACGTTAATTTTAGGGACGACCTGTCTATCATACCAAATTAAAAGTTGAACAATGTGTATGTTCTGCCCCGAATAACCATAGGTATGTAACTAAATTATTATTATCAGCGAACCATTAAACATTGTATTCCACAGTAATTAAATTTACGAAAATAATAATTATGCTCATGTGAAATTTGTCGAACGCTTTATGCGATAGTAGGAATACGTGCATGTCAACAAAAGCGACCAAATGTGTGTCGCAGTCGCGTGCTGAGGGTTACGTGCAAATTTGTAGATGTCTTTGAATATCCAGTGTTGGCAGAGCTATACTTTTAAGCAAAATGTGGGGTCATTTTAGATTGGTTATTGACATAGATAGACAGACCCAAAAATTTGAATTTTTGACTTTTCTTAATCGTCATGCTATGGGATAGTGGTAGTACCCTGTAGGTTTTGATGTCTTTGCAATTGTTCAGAAACATTTTATTTATTGACTGTATCTTTTGATTAGGTTGATTTGACTTAGAAGTTTATTTTTTCACTTTTTCACAGGGTAGTTGGACTGGGTATTTGATAATAATGCTAAATATCTCGACGAGTTCCTAAGAAAAAGAGTCATGACAGATGGTCAGAAAGTTGGACAACAAAGTGACTCTATAAGGGTAACGTTTTCCTTTTAAGGTACAGAACCCTAAAAATACAAAAAATGCAATAAACACCAAGAACGTCCGAGACGGTGGGCGGCAGAAAGCCAAAATATTAAGACGTTATTTCTCTTTTACTTAACTCGCGCTATACAAAAACTTTTCAAATTTATCGGGATATTATTACACATAAACGAATATAATGCCGTTCCTCAAATTTGTGAAACAGATATAATGAAAAAAGTTCATATTGGGCGGGACCTTGCTTTATTATGGTAACGATCCTCGGCTTTGTAAACACGTAAGTACCCGAATTCGTAATGCTGAATCGGATCTTATGTGGCTTTTTCGCCCCAGATTTTGTTGGATACGCTTTTATGGCAACGGCGTTTTTCATTTGTTGCTCCCTTCGTATCAGATAATGTAAGAGACGACGGTTGGATGTGACAAGTGACTTGCGGTTGTGACGCAGTCTGTGGATTGAAATAATCAAGTAGAGTTAGAACGACTTGTTTCTTATTTTTTATTCAAGAATGACTTTTCCTACGCTAAATGTAATATAGGATAATTTATTTATTAAGCAACTAGCTTTTGCCCGCGGCTTCGTCCACGTGTTATTTCCCTGGAAATGTGCATTGTCTCAGGATAAAAAGTGGCATATGTCACTCCCTGACCCATAAACTATCTCTATGCCAAAAATCGCGTCGATCCGTCGCTCAGTTTTGACGTGAAAGACGGACAAACGTACAAACACACTTACGCATTTATTATATTAGTACGGATACTATCTATATCTTTGACTTCGATTTTTCGAAGTGAAATAGGTTAAAGATGTTACGTCAGCTTAAATGATTTTTGGTGATAAATCTACGAGTATTTATGCAGGGTTGTTCATTCGGATTTGCCTAAATACTACTTAGGTACCTCATTGTCTCGGTAATTATTATGTTTCACTGCGAGACGGAGGCCTCGTATCGGAATGAGGAGTTTTAGGCCCTAGGTACCACACAGGTCCAGTGCAGATTGGGAACTCCACACAAACCATCGAATTTCTTCGCTAGGTGTGTGCAAGTTTGCTCACGATGTTTTCCTTAACCGTGAAACTCATGGTAAATTTGAAATTTAATTTAAGCTACCACGAATTTATGAACTACTGCCAGCATGAAAAATATTTTTGGATATTTAATACCGTTTATAGTCGGGAGGCCATTGCTTTTGTTTTTAAAATCGTATATTTTTGACGTAAAATATTTGGTACCTAATGGCAACGGCGGGTATATCAATGTTTTATTATTTTATTACAAGCTTTTATTTAACTTGCAATCTATGACGGGTCAAATCTGGCAAGTTAAATTTGACCCACTTCCAGTAGTCGGATTGACTTAAAATTTAGCACATTTACTTTTGTAAATCTGGTGACAATACAACAATCTGGTAGTGACATCCTGGTGATGCAGCCCAGTTCGTCTCCGCAGGGTTCGATTCCCGGCCGCGGCATATATTTGTATGAATAATACGAATGTTTGTTCTCGGGTCTTGGATGTTCAATATGGTATTTAGGTATGTATTTATCTATATAAGTATGTTTATCCGTTGCCTAGTATCCATAGCACAAGCTTTTCTTAGTTTTGGACTAGGTCAATTGGTGTCAAGTGTCCCATGTTTATATATTTTATTTAAACTTTTTTTATTCATGACCTTATAAATCACTATGGATAAAGTGGCGCACAAGCCCATATATAGACATTAAATTATTAACACAGGTCATGGTCCAGTTAGGGCCTATTACATTTAAGTACCTGGGCGACCGAGCTTTGCTCAGGCTAAAACTCGATAATAAGCGTTTTCCCAGAGATAAGACCAAGCTAAATCGATTTTTCATCCCCGAAAACCCCCACATACCAAATTTCATCGAAATCGTTGGAGCCGTTTCCGAGATACCCGAAATATATAATGTATTATAGGTATATACAAGAATTGCTCGTTGAAAGTTATTAGATAGCAAAAATTGCAACGTAAGCGCGTGAACGTTATCAAAAGTTTGAAATTAAATTCAAACAAAATAAGCCCAAACATAGCACATTAAATTGAAATCATGTTGACTCCCTAGAGCTTTTTCCCGTGCTGTAAAAGATCGATGAAGCCCGTTTGGGACTGCGTTATTGAATCAATCTCGATGTTACTGAAAACGTTTACAAATCTATTTTAATCAAGTAATGGTTTCGGTAAACGATTTACCTATACTTAGTAGATAATATTGATGTTAATTTTGTCAAGTAGTCAAGAAACAAGCAGCTATTTACAAGTAGTACATACCTACACAGATGCTTACAATCGAATGGTGTTTTCACGGTTCTCATTACAAGAATCGCTTTCCAATACAAAATAGATCTATACTTGGTTTGGATAGGTATTTACCTAAATGTAAACAAAACAACGTCAATTGGTGTCTTAAATATTGAAATTCCCCCATTAAACTATCTAAACATTTACATTTCTGTATTGAAATACACTAGTCTAGTTTGTATTACAATGATAGATAAATAAAATGTTTAAAATCCTTGAATGTACCTACCAAATTTGGCAGCTGAATGTTTACATTTAATTAAATACCTATCCAAACCGAGTATAGCAGTTTTCGAACACATACAGAAAGACGTGTTGTTAGAAACTTTAGGCGTAGTTTTCATAATGAGGGCTATCGCGTATAAATTCGCCGCTAGAGGCGCTAGTGTAGCATGAGGTCTCTAAAATGTCAAATCTCATAGTTTTTGGGTGAGCTACGCGGGCTTATTTATAATTAGAATATTTTTGTGAATATTTTGCATTACCTGAAATTAATTATGGCAATTATGCGATAAGGGGCAATGAATGTCTGTGTTTTGAGACAGTTTTGGCTTTCGAAAACTTTTGTCCTCCCTTTTTTCCGAACAAAACGGGACTACGCAAGACTGTGGTTGCTCGATATTTTTATGGTACGGTTTTAAGATGTATTAAATATGATTTTAATCTAAACTTTGTTTTCATGCCCGTAATAACAGACTTTGAAAGCCACACTTAAATACCTCACGCTATAGTGGCGCCATCTAGTAAGACACCAAAACGATAACCCTAATTTTTTTTTAATTTGACTGGATGGCAAACGAGCAAGTGGGTCTCCTGATGGTAAGAGATCACCACCGCCCATAGACACCTGCAACACCATGGATTGCAGATGCGTTGCCAACCTAGAGGCCTAAGATGGGATACCTCAAGTGCTAGTAATTTCACCGGCTGTCTTACTCTCCACGCCGAAACACAACAGTGCAAGCACTGCTGCTTTACTGCAGGATTAGCGAGCAAGATGGTGGTAGCAATCCGGGCGGATCTTGCACAAGGCATTCACAAGGCACTCATTAACGCATATATACGTCTATACAGGTGTTGTCAAGGCTGCCCTAACCACACTTAGTATCCACCAGAATGTGCGTGGACATGTTGGGAGGATGTGTTTTTCATGAATCAATACAAACGCTTAATTTACCTATCCTCGTACAGCATATCTCTGGTGGAAACAACTGGACGGAGCGAGGCGAGGTAAATGAAGCGTTTCTATTGTTCATGAAAAAATATATATAGTATGTAGGTGAGGTAGACGACTATAGTTCCACTCCTGCTGGCTCATGTTTTTGAAGTCGGTTCCATTTTTTGTTATTTTTTTTTTCATCACACCGTGCATCTCACAACGATTCCATTAAGCTCAAACAGCATAGTTATATCATTTTATAACAGAGTACCGGTACCTACGGTCTTCTTTATCAGGGTCCAGTTCACCAAATGATGCTTTTTGAATGTAAATACTTGACTTGATGTTACAAATCCCAAAGTCGCTATAGGTGTGCTTTAAGAATTCGAGGTTTGCCCTCGATTTCTGTAAGATTCCATCATCAGATCCTGACTTGGTGTCAATGGAACCTCCTGGAAAGTATGCCCTTTAGAACTAAAAAAGAATTTTGAAATTCGGCCTACAATTGGCGGAGTTATCGCGTAACAAACATAAAAAACACTCGAATTGAGAACCTCCTCCTTTTTTGAAGTCGGTTAAAAGCACATTCCTCGCAACACATCTCTGGTGGAAACGGAGCCTTATCGACGCCTTTACAAATGTGTTATGTTAGTCTGGGCGATGTTATCAGGCATTTGCGCCTCGTTCCCGGTCACGTGCTTGTGCCGAAACTCCACAGTTTCCACACGTGATCCCCTGTAATTAATTTCACCGAGATTGTGGAAAAGTTATTTGTATGTGTATATTTTCTCACTGCACAACTTACAGCCGATTTCCTACTAAGTATAAAATGCGTACGGAACTACTCGTTAGATGTGATTATTTCGATTGAGATACTATTTTACAAAAGCTTTACCTACTCTTGACAGAGTGGTCGTGGCCGTGGTTGTCGAATGAGAATCAGTTGTGGATGAGGATCAGTAGTGGTCGTGGATCATAGTTCAGCCTTTCTCATGTCACTGTGCACCTGTCTAATGAGGGCTATCGCGTATGAATTCGCCGCTAGAGGCGCTAGTGTAGCGTGAGGTCTCCGAAATGTCAAATGTCATAGTTTTTGGGTGAGCTACGCGGGTTTATTTATAATTAGAATAACTAATATTGTGCATATTTTACAATATCTGAAATTAATTATGGCAAATATGCGTTCCGGGGCAATGAATGTCTGTGTTTTGAGACAGTTTTGTCTTTCGGAAACCTTTGTCCTCCCTTTTTTCCGAACAAAACGGGGACTATGCAACACTGTGGCATGCTCGATATTTTAATGGTACGGTTTTAAGGTGTATTAAATATGATTTTAATCTAAACTTTGTTATCATACCCGTAATAACAGACTTTGAAAGCCATACTTAAAAACCTCACGCAACAGTGCGCCATCTAGTGAGACAAAAAACGATAGCCCGTTTTTTTCCCGCACTAGTGACATGCTAATTAGACTTGAGTTTGAGTGCACAGATAAATATAAATGGCAGCCATCCTTTTTTCTAGATGTGCTCTTAGTCTTAGTGCCGTGTTACGTGCAGCATGAAAAATAATTATTACCTAACCAACAAATAGTGAAAAACCCCCGACTTTATCACTTAAAAAGTTCAATGTCTCAAAAACGGCTGAACTGATTTTAATTAAACATGTTTAGACATGTTTACCATCGCTAGAAAACTTGCTTTCAAATGAAAAAACCGCATTCAAATCGGTCCACCCGTTTAAGAGCTACGGTGCTACAGACAGACAGACAGACAAAGCGGCCAAACTTATAACACCCCCTCTTTTTGTGTCGGGGGTTAAAAAAGGGGCACTTACGGTAATTAGACAGGTGCACAATAAAATGAGAATGACCGATTAGATTATGTCATTCTTTTTATTAAATATTAATGCAAAACCTTTCGATGATTTGTTTTCTCGATTTAGTTTCTGCAAAATTTACAAAATGGTGCAGCCCTGGGGGTCGATAAAATAAATATATTATATTCCAGCTATTTTTACTTGACCTTAGTTAGTTACCCTATGAGTATAACAACACAGGAATATAGATCGATATATGTTGATTTGCGTAGCTACTTACATAGTTATAAAAGAAATACTTTTTTTTTAGCTACAAAAAATTGCTTAACCGCAACTTTCGCTGTATTGGAAAAGGTAACGAGCTGTGAATAAATAAAATAGGAAGAAATTGTGGCCCCGGGCGGAAACACAGGCCTCATAAGACGAACTGAGCGGTAGGCGAAACCTAATCCAACGGATCAGATTACATGAACATGCTATGAAAACTGATGCCTACGTGAGTCTTTTGAACTTAAATATTTATTTTTATTCAGTCCTTTAAAAGAAAAAAGTTTTTGTTGCATTTATATGAGTTGCAGCTTTGGCTTTATCTGCACTTTTCGTCAGGTTAAATACTGTTCAATCACGGGTCAGTTTTATGTAAAAAGTTTACAAAGGGAATTTTTTTTTTTTCCAACTGAATTTTTTGTTTCTTGCTTTCTCATCCAACTTACATATTATCTTAATTCAAGTCAATACAATCACTGGAAATGGGTTAAATTTAACTTCCAAGACTAGACCCACAATCATGATGACTAATTATTTTTATGGCAAATTAGTAGCACAAAGTCCATCCTGGTAAGGGATTCATTTCCTTGACTGTACCAACTAACATTTCAACTTAAATAAGAACTTGTAGTTAATAAGCTTTCCGTCAAAAAAAAAATACTTGTTATTGGCTGTAGTTGCATTCACCCAACTATACATATTAAGTTTCAAGTCAATGGCATTAATCCTCGCAGAGTTCCGTCTCGCGGAGATGATACAGAATTCCACTGTCAAATTATTGTATTGTCATCAAATTTACCTACGTATACCAAAATTTCAAATCGGATACCAGAAAGTGATCAAATATTGTATCCAATTTTTTTAATTAAACGACTTCTAATTAAACTTAGAAATATATAAGATTTTCGAACATTGCAAGTTTAAGAAAAGCTTTTAGAAGCGAAACTCTTATAGGATCACTTCGTTATTTATCTGTACGTCATTATTTCAAGACCTTGCCTTATTAAGTTCCCGCGATCAAGATACTACCTTCTGAAAGTGACATACAATAATTCTATGGTAAGCAATAGGTGGCATTAGCAAGGCCTTCATCCATCGCAAACCTGCGGCTTTAACCAGTTCATCCGTCCATTTCGTTGGTGGAGGTCATACTCGGTGCTTGCCGATCCGAGGTCTCCATTCGAGAACTTTTCGGGCCCAATGTGTTCTCCGTGCTATATGGCCTTCAGCCACGTCAAAGCGATAATTCGCTTGGCTATGTCGGTGACCTTCGTAGTATGTCTATTAAAATACTTACATATAGCAGAATAAGTTCCTCTAACTTATCTAATTGTAATCTTAAGACCCTTGATAGTGTCTGTGCAAATAAATAAGTTTTAATAAATAATAAAAGAGACTATGACTAAAAAGACTGTTAAAAGTTTTTGTAAGCACTTTGTTTGAAATAGTACCGTGAAACAAGAGAAGAAAACTTTTTAATGTTAGTATTCACAGTACGTTACGTTTTCCAATAGGTATAACCATAACTTCGACCACGCGCTACTTGGGGACAGTAACTTGGTTCCTACGCTTTGTTTAAAAGTTTAAAAAGTTATTAATACTTCGTCCTTATTTCAAAGGAACAGCTGCTACGCTTTCTTACCTGTAGTTTCTTATTTAGTACCGAATGTAGGGCGTTTGACGCAAATTTTGTATAAAAATGCTGTTAATGGGGTAAGAAATTAGTTCATAAGTTCTTCTCATTTGGTTTCTTAATAATTAAGCAGTCGTAAAGGTACAAGTCAACGCACGTAAAAAGAGCTCTGGGTGGCTAGTGGAGGGGATACGTTTGCGCATTTGTCAACTAACAAGCCAATGGCGAGACGACCGCGCGCGCGCTCCTACGCCCCCTCCCGCATACCCCACTGCTCCGCCGCCAATTTTGGTCCGTATTTCACTCACTGCGCATGTATATCGCCAGGAGCTCTTTTTACGTGCGTTGATTTGTATCGCTTTGCTTAATTTCCATTGCCTAAAATTGCGGAATTTTATTGCAACTGCGAGCTCAGCCGCGTGTTTAAGCTAGTTAGTTATTTTTTGCAATTTAGCCATTAAAAAAAAATAAAGTACCTTCGTAAAAGTAACGTTTCATTATAGTCTCGTGCGATTTCCTCGTCAAAGCTTGCTTCAACACACTCTACGTCATTTTTCTTTCCAATAATTAAAACAATTCACGTTCTTTCGCAAGTGATCTTTTTGTCGAAAAGGTTTTTAACGAGAGACTGAGAACAGTACGAGTAAAGTTACGGGACACAAGTTCACGGTACTTTCGGCAAGATTGTTTTTGACTCAAATTAAAAAGTTAGCGACAGACATCACGAGGAATGTCGCTCTCATTATGTGAGTTGTTTTAGTTTTAATAGTCGTTTGCTATGGCGTCTGGCTCGCAAAATGTGACCTACCTACTGTTTATTACTTTAAAATATATAAATATAGTAACTGGTGTAACTTTGTGACGTCTTTCTACAGCAGCTGCCGTGAAATTTTTCGGTTGAAAAAGAAAGTAGGTGCCTTAAAACGGCGAGTACGGAAAAGGTATGCCATACCTGACTATGCCATTGATAGCTATCTTAAAGCTAAAAAAAAAAAAAAATTTAACCGGCTACAAAAAACCATGAAAATATTTTTCTACCAGTCTGAAGTCGGTCGGTGCCTCAGCACGAGCCAGCAGGGGTGGACCTATTATAGTCATCTACCCACCTACGCACTATATGTTGGGCTTCAATCACTCCTGCTGGCTCGTGCCTTTCCTTAAGATCCGATCACAAGATCCTGATTTGGTGGTTATGGGACCTGATTGAAGACATTCCTAGACGAAAACAATTTTTTTTTTAATCTGTTCATAATAAATGACGGAGTTCTGAGGTACCTAACAAAGATGAAAAAAATACAACTGAATTGGTAACGTCCTTTTTTGAAGTCGGTTAAAATAATTGTCTCTTTGTATGCTTTTGTTATCTGTTAAATCGCTAAACAAATGATATTTTCAAGGAAAAGGCTTCTAGTGAAAATAGCAAATTCCTGCGAATAGTGATAAACGAATTTAGGGCAGACAAAGTCGTGGATAATGACAAGTATTTATATAAAAATGATATTTACTAGTATTCTGGAACCAATAAATACATTTTGAAATAGATTTAGTTAAGCCTTGATATAAAAGTTTCGCCACAAATACCTACTTTGCATCCTATGCTATCCGTAACACTGTCAACTCTTACAATTCGTAGTAGGTTTTACGTTCTTATTTGTTAAAAATTAGAGGAAACTGCATCGTGTACCAGGGTGAAACCCTTTCATAAATCAATTTCAAGATAATCTCTTCAATAGTTAGGTAGGTCAACGCGATATTTGCAGCGAAACGGTTTAACCTAGCTCAAATATTTCGATGCAAAAATCTGTAGCTATATTACTAAGTAAAATACAGAGGAAAGTGAATTTTTCGTTACGTCCGTAATTCCGTGGCAGTCACGCGATTGCGTGCTGACCGCCGCGCAACACGCAAATGTCGCCACTAAAACAAAACTACTTACTTACTTACTCTAACTGGCATAAAAATCGGGTATTATTACGTAAAATGTCGAAGAAACTTAGCCTTGGCTCGGCCAACTTTAAACTAGCATATTATTAGTTATTACTTTGATCGTGTTTAAGGGTGGAAGGGGGAGTCGATAAATTCGTTATTGTTTCAGAAAGGTTTCAGAAGAGCGCAAGTTCTTTATTTATGAATTCAAACTGTTTATATGTAGTGTGATAAGATTTTACGTTAGATATTTCAACAAACTTGCACGTAAGCAGTGTCATAACATGCAGGCTAAGCGAGCTGTAATGCCCTAAAAAACCCACGGGCTTTTCCTTCTCATAAAATAACTAAGAAATTTTATTAAGCTTTCGCACTAGATCATGATCATGACCACGACAAAAAACTCGATTTGGTTTTTCTATCTGTAAAACAAACAAAAACTTATTATTATAGCAAGAAGAAATTCACGCGCCCTAAAAACAATAAAAAAATAATTAAGAAAACGAACGGTTATAAATTAAAAACAAGAAGAGACAAGTCTGAGGATTTTCGGGATATAAAATAAATAACGTGGGCCGTTAGCGAAATAAGCAAGCTCGGGTCCCGACGACGGCCGGCTTTGCTCGTAAATCGAGCACTGGACGATACCCGCAGTAAAAATATCGTAAACTTGGAAAACTTTAATAACGATATCGTACAATGTAAATTTTAAATTTGATTATTCCACAACTTGGACGTTAAACTTGTTTTGAGTGCTCCGCGGCGCCAACGACCCTACGGATTCATGGCGATCTGATGCCTGCTTAACATACGACATAATAACAGTCACGTCACGTTAAGTAATGGGGTGACTTTTGGAATACAATGCATGCGGATAATGTACTATTGTACCGATGAAATTTTGAACGTGATACAAAATTTGTTTCAAAACCAATTAACGCTGGATAACAGGTATAATGCATTAACACTTTTGTTCAAATTAGTCTGATAAAATTTGCGGTTTACATTGTGAAATTAAATCATGAACTCAATGTCCCTGACTTAATTATAATCGTGAGTTGAACCATTTAACTATGTAATTACATAAATTATGTTTCACGAGGGCTTAAGTCGTATTACCGGCTAATGGACAGAAAACGAGAATATTTGTCGACCACAGATAAAAACTTGAAACCCTTATGCATATAACAATCCCGTGAAAATAGGGAACCGAGTGAACTATGTGTCATTTCGAGATACACACACATACACACCATATTACACAGTGGAAAGAAAATTAAATGTACTTCCCATTTCATTGTACTTGTCCTTAATTTGAGCTTATACTCCACCGCTATTGTGAAGAGACTTGTCGCTCTAGATGCATTCTACGTTCAGCGCTCCGATCAGCACATACATTTTTATTACGTTTTAAGACCCAACTGGACTGCAGGACGTATAACGCAGTGTGACAAAGCCTTAAGACGACTCAGTAGTACAATAGCCCTTAGGCTGGGATAACATCGTGTTCCGGTACTGTGAGGCTACTCACGGCGCGGTGCTAGCGCGTCGTCTCTTTCTAAAGCGAAACTTAGAAGAAAGACAGCGCACCAAAACGCGTTTACGTGGAAAAAGAGATGGCGCCCTTATACCGCACTGGTTACCCGCATAGGGCATAAGTAGTCTTTCTCCTGCGAACCGTGCCGTATCAGCGCACGGTGGCCCGTGCCGTGTCGCACAAAGGGCAGCTTCATCATCAATGGGGCTGGAATGAGATGGCATTGATGTATCAATCGCTTTTGTTAAGTATTTAGGCGGTACAAGCTTAGTAGATACAAGGCGTAGTGTTACAAGTACCTATCTTGTTGTTACTGTTGAGAACGTACGAAAAGAAGTTTATGTTTTAAACAAATGCTTACACTTTTTAAGAAAAACGACTGTTTTCAATGGACACACTCGTATACCTAGTTACTAGACCATAGCGTTGCTTAGATTCCATTTGTAAAAGGTGTGTTTAAATTTAATATAATTATGTTCTACAAGTACGCGTCAGAGCTTTGATAAGGAATCTGTTGATTAATAAAAAAATATATATTTTACAGAACGCCTAATTTGGTTAGTATTAGGATGCGATCTGTTCGAGTGAACGGAGCTGTAATGCTCTGAATGGACAGTGTAATTTGTCCATTTGAAAATAATGGCTCTAAATTTCGCGATTTTCATTTTTTTTATTACTTAATGTGGGCGATTGTGGCCTTAACGCGCATTCGACGCGCGTTTTAGAAATACGCGTTGACGGTGCGTTTTTCTTTTCACAGAGCAGCCATATCACTCACGTGCGTATCGGGTTTGAATCGATACAATCGCGCGTCGACGGCATGTTTTAAAAACACAGCGTATAAAGGTCCTTGATTACATGTCTTTAAAATTACCTCCACGTTTTGACTACAATACAGTGGGACGTGTTCATTAGATGAGCGAGTAATAGCGGTGAGGTAGGTCCTTTACCAAATTGTATAGAATGCTGGATAAATGATACAAACCCAATTTACATTTAATACAAAATTTGTTTCTAATTCTAATGTTTCTTGAATCTAGATCGTTCACTGTTTGTTCATCATTATCATATCAGCCGTAGGACGTCCACTGTTGGACATAGGCCTCCCCCATAGATCTTCAGTTCCTTCAGTTGGATAGGGCCTGCATCTATCTTGAGCCCGCGGCATTAGCCAGGTTATCAGTACATGCATTTAGATGATCGCTTGCCGATTCACGATATGCTTGTTACGTTTATTTAAATCAACATCGAAACAGTTTTAATGTTTAATGTAAACAAAACAAAGATTTATAATTTCCATCTAATGATCGAGTACAGATTCAAATAATAAACGTTCCCCGAATTACATCTGGCCATGACAATGAGACAGCGTTATTTGTTTGACAAACAATCCTTCAGTAATTATTTTCCGCTGTTCTAATCATTTTCTATTGCCGTCTAGCTCTTGTCACTGGGATGGAGCGAGTAAGAGAATCCTATACAAATTGCTGAACAATTGCTTAAGGGGTCTTACAAAATCTCCATAAAGGGTCTGCCGCAGGCGAAGTTTTAGGAACAGTTTTTGATAAGTGTTCCAGACTACGTTAACACTGTTGGATACGGGCCTCGTGATGGTCAGGGAACACGGTGCTCTTGGATAAATAAATACAAAAATGTTGTCAGTGTGCCCGAAGCCTTTTTAAATTCAGCGATTCGGTTACGGATTATTGTCTATACTCCAAACAAAAAATAATTTATTATAGAATAAGATTATTATAAATGATTTATTTAGATAAGCTCACTTAATTCCAAACTTAGTGCTTGAAATGGTTGTTTTCACAAAGAGTGACTTATTAGATCCATTACTGTTCATTTACCAGAATTCAGATTCATGGATGCGAATAATCAAGTATAATACTATCATAATTCTACTGCTTTAGGAATAATAACAAGCTATATACATATATCATGCTGCTCATGAGCCATTGAAATGATACCGATTTACAACTGGTATAATGGGTGTCTAGACAGCTAACATACTAGATATATTCTAACCTTATATTACAATGCTATCTATGTTTGTAAAATTATTCCGCAATCCCATTTTATTTACCTAAATGACAACTTTATTTATTTAATTACGACTTTGACGTACGCAAAAACAGTAATTAAAACAAAAAGTTTTCAGTAATTAAATATAGGGATGAAAGGCCGTGGTAGCCCAGTGTTTTGACCTATGACCTCTCAAGAAGAAGATCGTGATTTCAAATCTGAGCTCACACCTCTGAGCTTCTCAAAATGTATGTGCGAAATTACATTTGACTATAGAAATGAGGAAGCCGTGAATTAGAAGCCATGGTGGCCTAGTGGTTTGACCTATCGCCTCTCAAGCAGAGGGTCGTGGGTTCGAACCCCGGCTCGCAACTCTGAGTTTTTCGAAATTCATGTGCGGAATTACATTTGAAATTTACCACGAGCTTTGCGGTGAAGGAAAACATCGTGAGGAAACCTGCACAAACCTGCGAAGCGATTCAATGGTGCGTGCGAAGTTCCCAATCCGCACTGGGCCCGCGTGGGAACTATGGTTCAAGACCTCTTGTTCTGATAAGAGGCCTGTGCCCAGTAGTGGGACGTATATAGGCTGGGATGATGATGATGATGATGATGAGACTCTACATGTCATGACAGAGACGTCATCGCCAGCATTAACGTTGAGCGGCACTCGATATAACGTTTTAATAAAAAATTGCTTCAAACAATAAACGAACGTGTTCAGTTCATGTTGTTTTTTTTCTAATAGAATTACTGTTCCGTCCGGACACGTACGGGCGCAATTTCGTTTAGTTTTTATAAGTCAGCAGTATTGTTTGTGAAGAATGTTATGGGAGCAGGATCGGGTCGCGTGGCCGAGAGGCTAAATCCGCGCAATCCACTACCTCTGCGCAGGGAAGTCCATTATGATATCGCTTCCCTTGTACAACTCCATTTCTTTTATTCGGAACGAGGGTCTTTCTTTAATAATGCTGCGTGTGTTAAACAACGTAACCGGCCTTATAAAATTGTAACGCCTCAAGTTTCACTTAAATATGAGCTACCAGTGTACAGCGGCGATCTTAAAATGAAACAACGTTCTTAACAATTAAAGTGCGTTTTATTATTTATTACAATGGAATTATACGCTTTCTTTTACGATTACAGATTCAACGGCGCGCTCTCAAGGCTCGGATAATGAGAATTTGAGGTGAGTTGGTAAATTAAGACGTCTATCATCCATCACGTTGTGTGCCCACGTCTACGGGATATAAAAAGGCCTTAATGGACATTTAATGTAGCATTTTTTCTTTTATGTGGTTGCTGTGTTTGTGCACGTATGGTTACGTCGATAGCGAAACCATCCGGTACCAAATAGGCCCCTACACACATATATAGGTACCTATACTCTTACTTTACGGGTGGGATATCCCACTAATATTACAAATCCGGATGTTTGTGTGTATCGGGAGAGATTCCGATAAAATTTGGTACGTAGGGCAAACCTTGGCCTATCAATGACAATTGGTAATTTGGTGATACTCATAGTCAAAATACTACAAACGGGACTTATCACACACACACGAGTAATATTTACCTCGACGTTTCGACCACATTACAGTGGCCGTGGTCACGAGTAGACACCAGTTGACAGTTGCCAGTTGGTGATACTGCTTTATTATCTTACACAGACGACCGACCGGATGGCCAAGCGGTTAGAGAACCTGACTACGAAGCTTGAGGTCCCGGGTTCGATTCTTGGCCGGGGCAGATATTTGTATGAATAATACGAATGTTTGTTCTCGGGTCTTGGATGTTTAATATGTATTTAAGTAGGCATTTATCTTTATAAGTACCTATGTTTATCCGTTGCTTAGTATCCATATTACAAGCTTTACTTAGTTTGGGAATAGGTCAATTTGGTGTCAAGTGTCCCATGATATATTTTTTTTACATATAAATCTCACTATGAGAAAATTTAATGCAAGGCATAGACAAAGTATAGTATATATATTGTCCTTGATGCAAGCTATATAAAATCGATGGCAGCTTTCAGTTTTGATGCTTGCAATCGGATTGGCAGCGATTTAATTGTTTGCATTTCACTATTGTGAGCTCAACGTAAGATAATAATGCAGTATCACCGTATTACAAAGTATCACCGATACGTCAAGGTTTGCCCTACAAGCCTATATTCTGATATTTCCATGGAATTCGTATCTTTCTAGAAACATAAAATTTTGCATGATGTATTTTTTTTTAATTGGGGGCAAACGAGCAAACGGATCGCCTGATAGTAAGCCATTACTGTCGCCCACGTACACCTGCAACACCAGAAGAGTCACTAGTGCGTTGCCGTCTTTTTAGGAAGGCGTAATTTTAGGGAATTTCCCATGAAAATTTAGTTAAATCCCGAAATTTCAATTAGACTGCAACCTTAATGAAGTCGCGAGGCTAGTACCATATCGCAACAAAGGCAACGTAACGATATAGTAACAAGAGGTAACGTAACGATACCGTAACAAAAGGTAACGTAACGATACAGTAAGAAAAGTGTAACAATAAACAAGTATCACTATCGTGTTTCACGTAAAATTTTTATGGATGACATAATTTTAACGCGTGCGGAATGTCTACAAAAAATAACGGACATTTTGCACAAAGGGTTCGTCCACGAGATTTTCGAAAGAATCATTATTTATTTCGTGTTAAACAGATATTATGTACTTACTCTGTTTTCTACGGCAGACGAAAAAACGATCATTGAAGAAGTATATTTTGTGATTGGTTTTTGGAGTCTTTTTGTATTTTTCATTTCAACTCCAAATTTGTTACTTTTACGGGTATCCCGTGAAACCATATCGAAAATACAAACTGAGACATGGATGCACAGAAAAACCAGAAAAAGAGACCAGCGCTGGGAATCGAACCCAGGTCCTCAGTAATCCGTGCTGCGTGCTATAACCCCTACACCACCGCTGGACAGGAATCTAGACACGATTTTCTCCTATGCATACATATCTCAGGTTGTTTATTTCTACTACGCTACTTATGCAGCAGCACTAGCGACATCTATGTTCCGCTCTCATCGAGAGACGTCACACTCTTTCGGAACCAACAGCTCACACAGACAAGAGATGTCGCTACTTAGCAGTCAAATTATGATTATCATAGCATATGAGTAGCGTAGTAGAAATAAGCAACCTGAGATATGTATGCATAGGAAAAATTCGTGTCTAGATTCCTGTCCAGCGGTGGTGAAGGGGTTATAGCACGCTGCACGGATTGCTGAGGAACTGGGTTCGATTCCAAGTTCTGGTCTTTTTTTCTGGTTTTTCTGTGCATCCATGTCTCAGTTTGTATTTTCGATAAGTATATTTTGTCCGATGCACTTGTTTATCATTTTGCTCTCAGTACAAATTTTCAAAGTACGGGTTGTGGTCACTCAAGACAAAAAAAACTTGTTGTATCATGTTTTAGAATGACATTGAGAGATACATGCGAAAGGTTGCCCCTAGTAAATACGTTTTTTCTTCTGCCGTAGAAACAGAATATAAAAGTATTGATTTCGCTTCTGTGAAATGTCAAAGTAAAGTCGGTCAAGGAATTTTGTGTGTTAAAAAATAACGCTACCTACACACGGTAATTAAATCCCTTCGCTGTATTAAATACTCCGTATTCACTGAATGACTTAGAACTCATGTATAAAAATTCAATAAGCTAGAATTTATGTATACAAGGCGTTGTACTACCGCATGCGCTTCGTAACCTACTACACTCATCAACAAAAGTGCCTATGGATATTTTCCCTATACAGTTTTGGACGTTTCAATATAGGCATAATAGCAATTAGTTGAACAAAACAAAACATTAAAACATTAGTTTTGTTTTGTTCAACTAAATTATTGTTTAATAGGTCATTTATATTCTTTGTACTCTACTGTATAATATAATAGTGGCATATTTGCTGGTCTATGTTTCGTTTTAGTCTTATTTTCTTATTTTTTTTTCTATATTGTACCGTTTTTTGCCCAAATAAACATTAAACATAATACTTACTGCTGTACTGAGTCAAAACATCAAATTTATCTAGGGATTATGAGTATCCTAATTAAAAATTACAAAAATAATTTAGTCAAATAACTCGCCCCTGCCATTACCGGTGCAAAAGTTACAAGTGATTATAAATTCAAATTATATAGAAAGATAACTACATTTAAACGAATGTCGGAATGGTTCTTAAGGAAGATTACACGAATAGAAAAATGTGCCTTCCGGTTCCGTCACGTCAGTGTGAATGTAGGCGAAAAGATCTGAACTTATTATATATTAGGTAGGTATCTCTGTGCTTATGTACTCCATGTACCTACTAGTGTTAGAAAGATAGCAGGCTATGTGCTCTGCTATTTATTGTAAAGTTTGTATTATTTCCACTAAAATGACGGTTTTATTTCTTTATAAAACCGTGCCTTTCCTACCTGTGTACTTCTCCAACTTTTTGAAAGTACAAAAGAGGTACGTAGGTAGGTAGTGGTGCCCAAACATATCTGGGTTGATGAATTTTAGAAACTAGTATAGGTACACTACAATTTTAAATATAAACAACTGGCATCCATGATAAATTACTAAATTGTTACTTCCGTATTAATCTCTGCAAGGCACAAAATTTCAAACTATAGGTTCGAAAAATCTAAGTAACATTAAAAAGCCTAATAGTAAAAAAAACTTCTCATTCTTGTGCGTATTCCCTGCATAAAGAAGCAGAGTTTCTAGCAAACACAGTGACTTCGCCTAATGAAATGTAGCTTGTATCTTTCCACGGATAGCATGTCATAAAGGTAGTATGGCGGATCATTGGTGTTAAAGTGGGTGTAGTGTGCGTGTTACGTGCGTGTGTGGGTGGGCACGTGTGTTGGCGGAAGGTGGATTACGTGTTGCGTAATATCCTTGTTGCCCTGATTTTTTTTGTACGAATCTGTAGTGTTTTACTTCAGTTGTATTACTTTTTTTCGTTATTACACACACACACACAAACATCACGCCTGTATTCCCAAATGGGGTAGGCAGAACACAAGAAACGTTACCGGTTCGGAGCCACTTTTAGCAATTTTAGGTTTAAAGTTTGACAAAAAAGGTACCTACAATAGTGACAGGTTGCTAGCATGTCGCCAACGGTATACCTTAACCTATATATCCTCAGTCGCCTCTTACGTTATTATTATTTCTAATTATTTTGTATTGTTATTTTCTTTCGTGTTTATTATCATGTGATTATTTTCATGTTTTTTAAATTAACAGCGCATTGGTATCTGTTTATTGCTTTATAAATAAATTAATAAACTATAAACGTTGTAGTTAAACTTAAGATAAAACTTTAGATAGAAAAAAAGAGAGAAAGAAAGAAGTTGTAAATCTGTTTAAAAAAATATACCTCGTTGAGTTTCTTGCCGGATTCTTCTCAACAGAGGTTTTTCCGAACCGGTGGTAGATTTGTTTTGACATTCATAAGTGCTTGTTATAGCCTTAATTGAATAAAGATATTTTGACTTTGACTTTGAAGCCATTTATTCACTCTCACAAGAGATATACAAATGCAACACAATTTACACAATTACTGGGGAGTTCTTAACGTCTCAGCATTAGGTATGCTGATCCAGTATCCGATTTCCAACCGCAATGACACATACTATCATACTACCTATCTATACTATCGTACGTAATAATTTTGCTTTGTCTTGTGTAGTGTTGTGAATAAATGTATTTCTCTCTTTCTTTAAACCCGCACATTATTTGTAAACAACGCCAGATTTGATTGACATCTTTTTCTAACCTATAATACAAACTTATAATAACCTATAATATTTTTCCATTAATAAATTTTAAATTTGATGTTGTTAGCACGCTGCCATTTTGTTAATTTGAAGCATGACAATGCAAAATTTTCATTACTAAATACCTGTCATTTAGCGAAATGATCACTGAATTAACATAACTTATTTGTCAAAAAAGGAAAGTGGGCATAATCAATAAATTAATTGAGTTAAACAATACATTGTATGAAATTAAAAGACGATATCGCCGAAATGAAGCGTATAAAATGTATCAATTGTTGTTGTCTGACAAGCTGACGTGACGTTAAAGAAAAGGACTACCGTATGCTTTCCATAACGAAAGAGAACAGGATATAAAGTGAGGTACGTTCGCGTGCTGCAACTGTGTTTTGTGCATATTTTTCAGTTATTTTCTGAGTAAATAACGTATCTTTACTTTTACCTATGAAGTCACCAGAATGAGTAGCTCCCGTTAATTATATTTTCCTTAATGTATTTTGACTGTAGAAATTTAGTTGAATCAGCTTGCAGCACCAATGTTTCCGGACTTCCAGGACTTCCGGACTGTCAGGAATGTTCAAGAGACGAGCCCAATTCTTTCTCAAAGGGCATAATGCACCCGTAATTTACTTTGTTATTATTGATATCTAAGGGCAGTGGTGATTGCTTTTATAGTTCGTTTGCCCTCGATCGTATAAGTAAAATAATATAATAGTACAACTTAAACAATGTATGTGTTTTGTGTAATATGTTTGTAGAGGGCATAAATATCGACCTTATGATTACGTGAATAAAGGTGTATAAAATTTTTTGATGTCTTGGTAACGTACATTTAATATATTTATGAACTTGACTGTACTTAACCTGGAAATCAACATTGTGGTGACCTTATAATGTATCAACCGAACAAACTGACTTATGTTCCTAAAGCCGTAAGCCTAAAGTTTCTGACGTTCGCCATCGCAATCAAATGACAGATTTCGCATACAAAAACTGAAACTGAAAGAAACGTTAGCCAATACGGCCTCAGAATTGAGTAGATGATTTAGTTTGACTGACGCTCGCTTTGACGTTCGCTTTTTTAGTTTGACATACATAACGTAACATAACCGAACATAATCGCCCAACCGACATAATGATATGCCTTGTTGAAGCTATACTAAGGGTACCAGGATATATGTGAAGAATGCCGGTGAAATGACGTCCGGAATATGCGCTCCAGTCACGCTAGCGGAGTTCTCCACCCGCAGACACAGTTCTTAAAGCACAGAAGGTGCATTCTGACAGTTAATTTGTATCCCTTTTTACCCGACTGCCCGAAGGAGGGTTATGTTTTTCGAGCGTATGTATGTATGTATGTATGTATGTATGTATGTATGTGGGTATGTATGTCCATTTCTTTGGTCCTCGCTGCATCCTAAACGGCTAGACAGATTTTAACATATGAGGTATCATTGGATTGGTCATAACTGTCGGAGTGACAGCTATATAATATTTAAATATGGCGTCTGCGAAAAAAAATATGGCGGAGGAATGAAAAAAAAATTGTATTGTAACAATATGGGTATCAAATGAAAGCTAATAATTAGCCCATTCTAAATATATATGGGTTACAATACTTTTAATCTACCGTTTTCACATAAATATCAAAAAAGTGTAAAAAACCCGACTGCCAAAACTAAAAAGAAGAAAATAAGCCTAGTGGCGACGCTGGCTCTAAGTAAGAAAAAAAAACAAAAATTGTAACAATAACTAAGGGATGGTATTTAGCTAATAATTACTCAATGATGAAAGTATATTTACTGGGTTATCTAGAACTACTTTTCTCTAAGCCGTTATTCGCATGCTAAATAAATTCAAAATCAATGCGTGTAAAAAACCCGACTGCCGCATAAGAAAATAAGTGTGACGCGACTGCATAACTAAAAAGTCAAGAAATCAAGAGCTATGTTAAAAAACTCTTATCCGCTTAAGAACCCCCTGTGTACTTAATTTATTGTTTTCATAAAAATTTGTGAAAAATTCAGCCCGCGTTAAGGTATAAAATTTAGTCATCGAGAATTACAGCTGGTCACGACCTTAAATGAGTCCCGACAGTTGAACTTTACTTACTTTGTACTTAACAGATTCTAGACCACGATTAGTTTTTTACAAAGTTTTTTAACAGCTAGTTAATGAGATTTGCAGCATCGAGTATTCGCCATTTTTAGTAGTCACTAGAAATAGTTTCGCCAGCTATGCTCAAGATCGTTAGTACTAGAAATATGCAATGAATATACATATCAGTCAAAGTGGTACAATAAAAAGTAAAAACGTACTTTTTACGGATAGTCGTAAATTCGCCTAATCCTATAGTGTGGGATATCACCCGACGATTCAGTGATCTGTTTGCGAAATATTCAACTCTAAAGTGGAAATTTTCATTAAACTCGAGTGTCCCCCCGTCAAAAGGTTGTAAGTATCTAAAATTTACAAGAACAATTATAACGGATTAGATTGCTTGAGAGTTAGTAGTAGTTTAAGAGAGCAGCCTAAGGTATAAAATATACGTAAACTTGGAAGATTCCCTACACAATACGTAATTTTTATAAACAATTTACCTGTTTTTTCGTAATGGGTACGGAACCCTGTTTTGGGCATGTCCGACACGCTCTTGGCCGGTGTTTCAATTTCTTAAACTGATCAACGAACAGAGCCAAATAAAGCCAAACATTGCTACGAACAGTACTTATAGGAAACGGTCTAGTAAATACTCGTCAAAAATTTTGTTCGGTCTAGTAAATGCTCGGCAAAAAGCTCGAAATTTACCGTCTGATCTCTTTAATGCTCGCGAGAATGCTCTCAATATACAAATAGTTCAGAAGTCAATCTCCATACAAGTGCGCTCGAGCAACGCACACATAGACACTGCCCATGGACACGGTATCTCGGGCCGGTTGGGACCAGTGCGAGCGCGAGTGCCATTCGCTTGAGACACGCGTCTGTGAACTTTTTTGTGCAATAATGGAGCAACAAAAAAAAGTTATTAAGTATAACTGTTCAGTGGACGGTTGTTTGAATTAAATAATCGTGAATTTCGCCAATAACGAAATCGTCGCAAGATATTTTCTGTGACAAATTTATAATATAACAATGACTTAAAACTTAAAATATTTTAGTTATTAATTTATATTTCCATTCTTCCCGTTTCATTCTCAACAATAAATCAAACAACTAGATAAGAGTGCCACTAAGCTTACCACGATAGGTTTTTGGTGCATAAGCCATAGTTGACAACCTTTGAGCGACCGAGCGCGAGCGTAGGTATGAAAAGTTAAGTACATACAGGAGATTGACTTCTGAACTATCTGTATTTTGTGCTTAAACGCTCCTGTTTGTTTTGTGAGCTTTTACCAGTTATGTAATATTTGCTTGAAGGCTCATTTAAGTTTATCAGCACCTTTAGATACATAAACAATTTGCTCTTAGTAATCTTTGCGTCTTTTGAATCCATCATTAAAGTCATTTATAGAATAGTTTTTTTAGGGTCGCCGTCAACAAAACCGATTAGTAGGATTATCCAAAAAAATTTAATGTGGATGTTTATAGATAATCAATCAATATTATTATTGTGTAATTTAAATTTAGTGCGAATGACGGTGCTACGCATACCTACTCTTTAATTTTTCCCCTTCGCTGTTTTTTTAAGTATAATTATAATTTCCCAAAATCTCCGCACTTCAAGCTGTTGCTTAAAAAGCCTTCCCGCTATCATGAATTTTATCACCAGAATACCGAATAACTCAATACTTGTGTTACATTATCGCGTATATAGGTATTCAAATGTGTAGATTTATGCGTTCGGATATTAAGAATAAGTCCTCTTGGATAGATCGGATGAACTGATGTAACTTTTTGTTTCTTTTAATCTTCATTTAACTTGTGACAGTCAGAGTAATGTCGTGTATTTAAGACTAGCTGTTGCCCACAACTTTGTCTACGAAGAAAACATTTATCGCGCACCCGCGTGTTCTGTACAATTTTCTGGGATATTAGTTATCCTATGTTTATGGGTCTAGCAATCTCAGAACCAAATTTTATCACAATCAGTTTTATCACCAAAGAAACAAACGCACTGACATTAGGATTTATCATATTAGGTTAGGAAGTCTAAATAATCACATAGTTTTAGGCTCTTTATAGTGATTATTCATAGTTAAATTTCCGTTTACTATTTTTATCTGTCGTTAAGGTCTAATAGTAAATTAGCAAATTGTGACCATTTTGTGTTTATAATGCAAAGCGCTGGCTTTGATTTTCTTGTTGATATTGCCGAGGTACACAATTTAACTAGTTAAGCAACATAAGGGCAAACTGTTGGTCAGATTGCTTCGTCTGTGGTGTCGATAGCATAGTGCTGAGCAAACCAGCAAATTTGACGCTATTTGAACTTGAAGCTAACCAAAATTATACGTCATGCAACTGCCTTTGCTAGGCACTTTGTTAGATTCCGAGCTCATAAGTCATAACAATCGTTGTGCAAGCGTTATGATAGAATGTAACTTCTGTTACCCTCTATGCTGTGTTACGTGTCAGTGACAAGCAAAATTTACGCGTATCCAGGTGTAAACAGGTGGTTATATTATTCCCTTTCATCTTTATGTCTTTATCATAAGCAATTTGTGAAAATTGTTAGAATTTATTTATGTTTTCTAGGCCACGGTGTGTTTCCCTAATGTTACTTGAACCAGGGATAGAGTATAGTGTAAATAAAGTCGAAACTAATTGTACTGAAAACCTAAATAGCTGGCGGTTTACGAAGTAATTGAAATGTGGTAAAATATTGAATTGTATTATAGTTACGACGAAAATAAGTGGCTAAGGCGTGCCGGGTCCGCACATGGGTGCAATTTAATTTTAACGTTTCACTAAAAGAGGCGTAATAAAAAGGCGCTTATATTTTCCTTGGAGGCTTGAAAGGTCGAAGTGTGAAAGCGTGGTCGTAAATAATTGGGACATTTAACCTCGGGATGTATTCAAAGGGAAATTTACCCCATAAATGAAGGTAGTCGGTGCTTTTGTGTACAAAATGGCGGTAAATTAGTATGCTTTAGCGGAATGAGAACAGTCCGTATTTCTTTTGGATATGAGTATTTTTATCTGTTTGGGGCTGCATTTTTGCCCCGTTAGTTTCTTATAACAATTACGGGTTCGGAATAAATCAACACCTCATGTACATAAAATGTTATAGGTAAATCTGTCATAAGCAAAGTAATGTTTGTCTATGTTTGTGTGTGTAGAGCATCCTATAGTGAGTTACTACTATAACGGTAATCAATGTCAATCGAGCCGTAAAATTTCCGATTAAGTAAATTTCGGTTTGCAGAAATTTACTGGTTTGACATTGTTAATTGGTTTAATTATCGTTAAGCCGGGTATCTACTGAGCGAGCAGTCTCGCGAGGCAAGCGCAAGACGCACGATTTTGCTCGATACAGGGATCAAAATTGCACCGAAATATTCTGCCTCGCGATGTGGCTCGCTCAGTAGAGACCCAGCTTAATAGTAATTTGGTGCAACTCTCACTACAAGTGGCATACAAAGATAATTGAATATTTAGATAGCGGCAGCTTAAGAGATGAAGTACTTAGTGTAACGACAACAATTACAAACAAATCATGATATTACTTAAAGCAGAGGCCTTATTGTCTAACACACTAGGAATTGCAATCGTTTCCACCACTTCTTTCTGCCACACGGTATAAGACGAGGGTAGAAAGAGATGGTGAATGCGATCGCAAACTTCAGCGCATAAAGCCGAGTTTAGACTTGCAAGAAAATCGTGCAAGTTGCATTACGTGGCTCTCGATTGACTACTACAAACTCTGGCTGACCACTACTACAAAAACTGGCTTTACGGCCTCGCAATGTAATGCAACTTGCACGATTTTTCTTGCAAGTCTAAACTCGGCTTTAGACAGTAAGTTCAACGTTGGCAAAACTCGGTTTCTAAGTAAAATATGTGCTTCGATAATTTTAAATGGACTGTTTGGAACCGCTTTCACTTTTAATTTTATTTTATTTCTATTATTTTATTGTTATAGCGGTAATAGAAATACACATTATGTGGAAATTTCAGCTGTGTATCTATTAAGGTCCTTGAGATTGGACGGATAGTGTAACAGTAGTGCAGGCTCCATACAACTCGATTCCCACCGGCTTGCCTAGATTTTTCTGCCAAAATGTTTGACCACGACCAACCTCGTGTAACAAGCAACATAAATAGGGTTCTGTTCGTCACTTTTCAAGTTTGAAACCCTAAAAAGTAGCAGTGATATTGCACATACACGTTCGATTAAGTAAGGCTCTTTGATCAAGTCCACCAAGCATATCGGGAGAAAGGTGAATTTTAACTAATCGGTCGAATTCTGCAATCGCTCCTCCACAATACAAGCACACCTTTAAATATAAACCGCCTTTCAATCAGCCCCGACACGTTTACGAATCAATAACGTTTTCTTTCACACCCGTTCCCATTGATTCGTCAAACTACATAACTTTCACTACAACATTTCGATTGTGCCGACATTTTACATCAAAGCGAAATAGAAATCGGGAAAACATTGTAAATTCGCAATAAAACTCCTACCTTTTCCGGGAACAATTTATTAAGCTGTGTTTGTGAAGTAAATAAAGTTAAGATCGTAAATACCATTTGATCAGAGCAAACATGGCTGTGTGCGTGGCTGTTAAAGCTAGCAGACTAATTGGAATCCACGTATTCGGGAGAACGCATCGTTAGGCAATGTCCATAAGCCGGTACACGTATTTATGAATAATTTTCCGTACGATTGAAATTGATTCATTATATCCGCTTACCTGCTTCATTATTGTGCTCGCGTTCTGGAGAGCCGCCGTTCAGTTTGTTTAATAATTTTGGAAATGTTTTTTCTCGGCTTTAAAGAAAGTGCCATATTTACGGGCCGTCTTTTAAGGAACCCTTGTAGTTTTATTTACCTTCGTCTCTTTGTCTTTCTTACTGACAAATCTAAGCTGAAATCTTTTACGTGCACGTCTAAAACTTACAATGTCAGTTTCTAACCTCGACACACATCATTTACACTTAAAAGGCTCTGTTTTGACACTAGCAAGAATTGGTATTCTTCCTAGTGTCAAAACAGAGCCTTTTCAGTGTAAATGATGTGTTGATCTGTCCGTCTGACGTCTATCACACAGGTTTTAAAGCGAAGATTTTTTTTATTCAAAAACCCCTTATATCTTTCGGCGGCCGCTCGTAAAATCCGCCAGATCACGAAATTCCTAGGCATATCATGAAACACCGCCATGACCTAAATGCCTAAATGCTAGTCAGGCATATCACGATGTTCCTGAGAAATAATACGGTAGATCGATTAGAGCAACGCATTCGTCGATATTCCTAGCTCTATACCGGGCACATCGTAAAATAGTTTCTTTTTTGGCCACTGGTGGCGCTGCGTATGCAATGGCGGCCGTGACCAGCTGACCGGCCGTGTTTGTTTACCGCGTGGAAAATGTCGGCGTCACAAAAAAATTATATTTTAACCGAAAACAGTGATTGAATTCAAAATAGAAGTGCAGCTTTTGAACTCAGCTCCATTCTTTGTATGTGAATCAAACGGATTCTGGCACAATGTGAAAAAACCAATTTTGGTTCGACGAGCGAAGCGAGTAGTGGTTAGTATTAATTGTGATTACGTCGCACGAGCCGAGCGAGCGTGCCGCGGTAGCTGCCGACGAAGTACCAGAACCGATATGGCGGCGTTTCATGATAAGCCTAGGAATTTCATGATCTGCCTAAACGTCATTAGGCAAATCGTTAAACGATGAGTTTTGAACGATATGGCGGATGTCCCTTAGCCATCGGATTTTACGATCGGCCGCCGACATATCAAAACTAACTCTACACTTGTACATTTTGCTTAGAAAGATAGGACTCTGCTTACTTCGATTATTTATAGGTTCGTCCGTTCAAAGTGCGTATTTTTACACATTTACCTAAAGATTTGTACAGAACACTTGGTGCACGAGTTCAACTCACACACCACATTCCGTCCGTGCCACATTCTCAGCGTAAAATGTTTACGAAAATGCCGCTACTGTGATAAACATTGTCCTTAAAGCAACAACAGCAATTACAATGTATCTTATTCCTCTGCTACCACATTTTTTTTTAATAGAAAAGGAGCTTACTCCAATAAGTAAGCTCCTGGAGTAAGCTCCTTTTCTAAGTTAAAGTTGTTTTTTAAGTTATTGATTCAGGATCGTACCATTAAATTGTTTTTTTTTTCCATTAAACTGACCTGATGAAAAGTGAAGATGAGGCTAAAAAGGTGTAGGTATCTCGCTGATTCAGCAACACTGTTTTAACTCTAGCCTTCTAATACTTTTTCTTAAGATGCCTCTCCGTCTAGCGAAGATTGGCAGTCAGTTCTGAATATTTTTCCCTGTCTCTCGCAAGGCGAAATAGATGGGCATCACTCGCGATTCCGGTCCACTCTCGCCGATTCCTTAGCCAAGACTTCTTTCGTCGGCCTACGAGTCTTTTGCCAGCGACTTTACCCATCATACTCATTATGAGCTGCAGAAGACATTATCTGCCATGTCGCAACACATGTCTCAGATACGATACTTTTCTTTGACGGATGATATCCCAAAGATATCATTTCTCAGTGACACGAGCTCTAGCTTTAAGTTTTATTTATCTGACCTGAGTAAAACGTGCTAACCAGCTTTTTGGTTGTCCACAGGAAGGCCAAAGACATGGGAATGACGTTTAGCGGAGATGACTTTAAGCGCGGCGCGGGGTGAGCAGCTGGCGCGCGGCATGTGGGTGCTGCTGATGCTCGCTCTGGCGTCGGCCGCCGGCGCCGAGTGCCCGCGCCACTGCGAGTGCAAGTGGCGCAGCGGCAAGGAGTCGGCGCTCTGTGCCCGCGCCGGCCTCGCCGCCGTGCCCCCGCGCCTCGACCCCACCACACAACTCCTAGACCTCTCCGAAAACAGACTACAAGTGCTACAGAACGACGCGTTCGCATCAGCTAACCTTCTCAATCTACAACGACTTTACCTCTCCGCTTGCAACGTTAAAACTATAAGGCAACATGCCTTCCGAGCCCTAGTCAACTTGGTTGAACTTGATCTATCCCGCAACCGAATAGAAGTTGTACCGTCACATGCATTCGATTCGATATCCGAGCTCCGTGAGCTGAGGCTGACCAAAAATTTCATCACTAAAGTCAAAGACGACGCTTTTGCAGCAGTACCACATTTAGTAAGGCTAAGCCTTAGCGAAAACAAAATAGCTGAAATAGAGCCTCGCGCATTCACAGGGCTGGAAGGTTCGCTGGAATATTTGGAGCTGGATAAAAATAAATTGCAAATTCTTCATGTCGCAGTTTTAGCACCACTACGATCATTGAAGGGTTTAGAGCTCGCCAACAATCCATGGGAATGCTCGTGTGCACTAAGACCGTTGCGGGATTGGATGATAAAGAAGAATGTTCCCGCGACTGTTGTTCCAGACTGTGCTTTACCTCCCCGGCTTATGTCTCATTCTTGGGACCGTCTCGATTTGGAAGACTTCGCTTGTCCGCCAGAAGTCAGTGCAGTATCTTATAACTTTAAAAGTATTGAAGGTGATGAAGTGACATTAGTGTGTCGTGTGGGTGGTGTTCCGGCCCCGCGGGTTCGATGGGTGCGCGCTGGCCGCCTCCTTGCCAATTCAAGTTCTAATAATGTAAATTCAGGTAGATCTTTTATATTACGTAGTGAAGGGAAGACAAGTAACTTAACAATTAAATCAGCTGAGCTGCAAGATACCGGCTCATACACGTGTAATGCGGAGAACCGTGCAGGAAAAGCGGAAGCTGTTCTAAGTTTGACTATAGAAAAGAAACCGCAAGGCAGAAATTTTGGTGGTCGTGCTCTAATGGCCGGTATGGCGGTGTCTGCGGTGATAGTTTTAAGTTCATGTTTAGTAGGACTGTGTGCGTACGAGACTCGTAAAAAAAGACAGTTAGATAGGTGGAACGAACAGATAGTGACAACAAATCGTCGCGATGATAATTATGAGAAGATTGAAGCTAACATGAAGGGTGCTGTTGAAGTTCCGCGTGTATTGCCTTCGGACAATGGTCGTAAGCGTGGTGATTATAGGAACGTGCCATCTCATGATCCAGAAGACGATTGCGCAGGGTATCTTCGCGAGGAGGTGCGGGAAGAAAGAGACCCGATGACGCTTTCATTCGAGTCGGGGTGGCGGAGAGCTGAATTCGATAACCCAGTTAGCAGAAATGGAATTCTAGAGCGAGATTTACACATACCACGGATGAAGGATTACAGTAAAAGGTAAAAATACATCTTGTTTTTACTGAACATGCAAGCCAAAAAGCATATAACCACTACGTTAAGCAAGTAGAATATGAAAGAGATTTAAAATCTAATTTTATGCAAAACAATTTTAGACCAGTCGATATAGTCCCGTTATTCATATTTTTTTGTTTCTGAGTTGTGGTTTCAAAATTTCCAAACCATAGAGCTAAAGTTTGGTATGTGTAGGTATGTAGCTTCAGTGACGATACAATCCGGTATTGACTCTAAACTTGGTACAGATATGTAGGTAGTTTAGATGACAATGCGTGTACAGTCACCAGCACCAATATCTGACAGAACAAGCGTGCATAAATATCTGATAAGACTCTATTTCTAGGGCCGGAAGGGCGTGTCAGATATTTATGCACGCTCCGCTGTGGCCGATATTAATGCTGGTGACCGTACCCAAAACAAAGCTACAATACAATACAATACAATTACTCTTTATTGTACACCAGAAATAGTAAGCGATACAGAAAACAGGAACACAGAGAAAATTACAAGGCTAAGCTACCTTCAAGATCTTGTTTTATTTTGTTTCAGAGCTGACAAAACTCCAGAATCGGTGGCGAGTTCTACTTCAACGGGAGTATTGAGCACCCACGCAGAGCATTCAGCAAGCAATAGATTCAACAATAACCCTCGCATGCGTCCACGCCTGCGGCACGAACGCCTTGACAACGACCTGTCTGGCAGCGACAGCGAAAAAAACTACCCCGACCTCATAGAAATGAGCGCATTAGGGACATCCTCATACCTTAGAAGCGAAATGAAACACGACCCATACTACTTCTATACAATCCCCAGAAGAAAAGACGGCGAGAGTCGGAGTCCCCTTCTCAGCAGTCGAAGGAACAGTTCCGGTGGTGATTCTGGAACTTTCTTCGATCGGGTGTACGATAAAAATCAGCCGAGAAATGTTGGGCGACGCTCAAATAGTTTCCTCGACTTGTCTTCAGGCAGTAGTCGATTACGACGCAATCCTAGCCTTCCCTCGTCACCTGCGAGAGAGCAGCCCACGGTGCCGTCCGCCACCCCTCTTCTAGATCTTTCCGGACTTCGAGATTACACGCGCATGGAACAGCCTATGGAAGACTTTGACTTCCGTGCGTCGCAGCTCGAGAAATTTTTAGAAGAGTATCGTACTTTACGTGAACAGTTGTCTAGAATGAAAGAGACGAGGGAGAATTTACAGAGAAATAGAGCAGTAGACAATGAGGAGTTGAGGTCGATTTTAAAAGGCAAACCCAGTGTGGCTGTGACCGAAATGTCTTCTGGGGCTTTGGCAGATGCAGCGTCGCCTCTGGCGCTGAGTCCTCCGGAGTACAAGCCTCACCAGCCTCGCCCTGAATGGCTCACGACTTTACTTTATCGCAATTAGATCTCATTCAACTTGTAAATAAGTAGCATTAATATTTGAACTGATGTTAGATGATAAGTGATTAAATGTTTGTAAAACATTCTTTGAACGTTGAAATAAAACATTTAAGGAAATTGTTTTCCATTATTTCCCTTCACGTAATAATTTGTAGCTATTGAAGCAGGTTTGATTTTTGGAATAAGTACACTACCTAAATATTTATGGAACGTCGAATATCGCCGTTCATAATTTTCACGTTCCCGTCATATCAAAATTCAATAAATCATTAATGGGAAAATACCAGTAATTATCAGAAAATAGGCAATTAATAGCCTGCTTCATATTATGAGACTTTGATTTACTAATTATAATGGGGTAGTGATAGTTTATTTCCCTTAGGTATTATTTAAAAGGGAGAATAGTACATTATAATAATATTATTCGGCTCTATATCCTTAAATTACTCGTACTATAAACAAATCAAATAAGTCAGAAAAAATACTTAAAATTATGAATAATATGCAATAATAATTTTCAAATTTCGTTGTCGCTACCCTGGAGTTCCCTTATTTTTCTAGATAGGTTCGAAGAAGTTCCTGTTTAGTTCAAAATGAAATTTTCTAGATACAAGTCAAGAAGACTTATAAATCGAAATAATATTAAAATACTTAAATGTAGTGATATTTTAAAATCACGTCTTTTCTAATCGTCATTATGTTTTGTTAATAACAGGGGTCCAAAATATATTAATAATTATGTTAACTATGACAAAGTTTTTTTTTTTAGGTATATGATAGGTGCTTCATTGGTATATACTTTGCCAATACGGTGGATTAATCATAGTGGATAATAATATATTTTCGAAGCCATAATAATTGAAGTAATTATAATAAATAATATGTGTTAAGTCAGTAATTATATAAAATTTACTTGTTGATGAAGCAATGGATCCCCACAATCCATTCGTGTGTGAAATTGAGTATAATAGTAAATGGATTACACATTTCCAATAATCACGTTACGTATTTCAGATACGTGGATGGATGGAATCCATTATCAAAATATTTAGGTACTAACTCATGCTTCAAATTCCATAAACGACGTAATATTGTTCATTTCATTACTAGGTTTCACGTTTAAGTATTTTGTTTTCGTAAATTTACTTTTGGTTAATTACGTTTTTTATGTGGAGGGAGGGCGGGTTAAATTGCATAAACAACATTTTTTCCAACTCAAACGTAGCTGTTTCGCACGACTTGGCCTCACTACTTGGCGGAGAAGCAAGACAGATATTCCATTTATTTATTTTCTGTAAATTTAAAATAAAATAAATAAATATCAGGGATCAATAATTGTTACCAATTTTACTGAATAATGCAAAGCTTGTAAGTAGTATTTTAAAATAATTTATTGAATCAGGCGTTACTTTGCGGAGGTCCAAATCAATGAAGTAAAATAATTTCTTTGCTCACCCGCGACCTTATGATAGTTAAGATTATGCAAAATATGATAGACTAACATCTGGTAGCATGGTGTTGCTCTGAAGATGAGCTCTGGTTGAGTTCAAAATGATAAGTGGGTTTGTGTATGTTTTTATAGTGTGGAGGTGGAAGAACTGCATGAACACGCATATTTTCCATGAGCTTAACTATCATGAGGTCGTGGGCGAGCAAAGAAATTCTTTTAGTTCATCAATTTTGAAAAAAAATATACCTAGCAGGCCATATAGCACGGAGAGCAGATGGGATGGGAGAGCTGTTAGGGCAGTTTTAGTATGGAGACCGCGGATCGGCAAGCGCAGCGTAGGACGTCCACCAACGAGATAGACGGATGTCCTGGTTAAAGCAGCAGACTCACGGTGGATGCAGGATTACTTTCAACTGAAACAACTGGAGGTCTATATAGGGTTGTGGGGACAGTGGACATCCCACGGCTGATATGATGATGATGATTGATGATGCACCTCTCTAGACTCTCTCTCTCTCTCTCTCTCTATGCCCTGGGGATTGGTCCCGGGATCTCTATCTTCATAACCACTAGGCTAGTCGATCATCATATTATAAGGTGTTTTGCCTATGCAGAGACTTAAACCGCATTTACATTTATCTGTCGTGATGTGTTTTGATACTCTCTGTCTCTGTCTCTGTCTCTCTCTCTCTCTCTTTGATGCGACACAACACAAGCCATCACAAGACACTGCATCAGACTACGCATCAGATAAATGTGAACGCAACCATATAAAATGTATGAAACCAATACCGTTCTGATGCGTCACGTCAAAACACGACAAATAAATGTGAATGTGGCTTCAAACTTTACAGGCAAAGGCAACCACGTGTCTGCGGCGAATGTGGTTTGCGTTATACCTTTGAGCCAGTAAAACCAGCCGGCCAGTCGCAAGCCCCAGACACAGGTATAACTTACTTATGGAAATAAAACTTGTGATTTACAATCGATTCACCAAAAAATCCGCAGTAGGGTAGTGTTAGGGTAGTGTACCTATGGCAAGCAGAGCAACAACAGCAGAGCAGAGTTACAAGCAGAGGTTAGTGGGCATCTGGTTTCCAACCAACATTGAATGGTGAGTATGAGGTTCCAATCCCTACAACGAAAACTACAGCCGTCTCTTTCTGAGAGGTCTCTGCAACATTAAAGGACTGCAGACGCGTTGTCAGCCTAGAGGAATTAGAATATTTCACGTGGCCGGTGATTTCGCTGTCTGTCTTAATCTCACAGTCGTAACAGAATAACGCCAGCACTGCTGCTTGGCGAATGATGTGGGAGTAAGATGGTGGTAGCGATCCAGACGGATTTGAACGAGGCAGAAGGAAATTAAAAGAAAGTAAAGAAATTAAAATGATCTCCCCGTAATATGTATATCGTCAGTGTCTATTCACTTCCAATTAAATCGCGTTCACTCTAAACGACGAATGTTCCAGAATATTAAATAAGTAGATAAACAGAGACTCATTCGAAAAAATTTCTCTACTTAGGAACATTATACAGCATTATAAACTCGGATACAAAGGTACTGAATGTACAGTTAAAAAAAATATTAATTTTCATTCATAAACTCGCAGCTATTTTACTGTTACAAAGTTTATCTGCATTCAAAACATTGAAAAAAAATGACTACCGTCCAGCGTTGCGGCAAGCCGCGGCAGGCACCAAACTGAGTGTGGTTCTTAACTATCCACGCTTTTAGACACTTTAGTTGAATGTTGTTAGTATGAAAGGGAATCTATAATTTGTTGAATTGTTTTCTTTTGTATTACTTTTAGTACTACGTGATAAGTTTTTAGATGTAATTTTTTTATGTTATAATATGCACCTGGCTGACACACTGGACACCTCAGGATTCCTACAAGTACCTATCACCAAGCAAAGGAAGAGCGGGACGTCCTAACACGGGCAATGTTACCCTAAAGGGAGGCCCCGGAAACGGTCATCTATAAACCTACTTGTAAAAGGAAATATTTATTTTTTATTTATTATTCTTTATTTTATTTTTTATATGTGCTGAATTTTATGAATTAAATTACCGTTCTCTTCTTTCTTTTCTGTCATCATTCGTTTGTTTGCTTTAGACTTATGCTTCAGACATCTTTTGTTTAAGAAGAAGTGTGGTAGATAATTGACACAATTTTTTTGAGTTCTAATCTATTCCAGTGTCATTAAACACTAAAACATCTGCAAACGAAGTCACCAGCCAGCGACCATAAACCACACTCGAAATTGAAACTCCCCGCACCCATAACTCCTTTCTTTTAATTTAACTAACCATTACAATCACGCCGTCCGTTCCTCCCGCAGAATCGTAAAACTAAAGTAGTGTAGCTTTAATTTGCGGACCAATAGACACTGGGAGAGTTCGCAATTACAGCTGTCCGAGCGAATTGTGTTCGACAATAAAAGCGATACTTTTATTGTGGCTGTAAATTCCGGACTGTTGTCGGTGCGATGTCGTTGCGTGGCCGTCTGCGTTTTCTTTTAAAGGGCTTCGTGGTTATAAACAGATTTAAAAGGTTCGAGTTTAGAGTTGTTCTTCATAATCGTGCTTTGAATTTGCACGATTTTCACTTACAAATAATATCTCACCGGGGACTTGTTCACAAAAAAATATTGCTAAAATGAAGAGTAGCTGGAGGCTTTGACAATGCCCCAGCCGTGGTCACTTACACGCTGACTACCTTGAGATTACAGCCCATGCTATGTGGTGGAAATGAAAAGGTAATTTTAATGACATGTCATCCATATAGACTCAGCTTAACTTATTAACATACGACTTCATAGAAGTATTGTATAGTGGGACCATTTCCATGCAGGTGATTGTTGTGAGTTAAACTCCGCTCGCATGAGAAGGGCATTACAAGAAGGAACATTATGAGTCAAGAAGAAGAAGGGATAAGTTCGCCTTTGTACATTTTTTATCCTGTGTTCTGTTATTTTCATGTGTTTTTATGTACAATAAAGAGTTTTACAATACAAACAATAGGTACAATACAATTGGCTTTCTTGTTTCATAGGTCCCCAAAAATCATCTTTTGTCGAAAAAACCTGCAACACAATGTCGCCAAACAGTCTTACGCTTGGTGCTCACCCTAAAAAGTTATTTTGCAATTTTTAACACAGTAAAAATACGTTTGGTCCGCGATCGTTACATCGCGGCAGGGGACTCTTAACTCGATTTATTGTTATTGTCCACCAAATCCAGCAGACGTGTCTGCACAAATAAATTACTTACGAATATTTCTGGGGCCGTTCGTCACCCGACCTTTGTGCGAGTTTGGCAGGGCAATGACACAATATGATCTGAATTCTGATCGTTCGAAAAAAATACAGTAATAAAACATTGTTCGGTGTTCCCTGTGACACATTTCAAATGAAGCATGACGTTTAAAAATTGTAATCGCTTGCTGTTTGTTTCGTTTTGTTTTTTACAATCAAGAACGTTGGTTTAATTTCCTCGAAACTAAGGACATTTAAGTATTATAAGTAGCTGTAATTAATTTTAAAACTAATCATCATCAATGACTGAGACAATGCTGATAACTTAGAGCTGGTTCCCACTTGTCAGATGTCGGGCCCGGATTTTAATCGGATGTCCCAGTGGCTGTACAGTTTATATGAAGTTATTCACACTTGTCCGACACCGATTTCCTCTAGAAATGAGCGACATCCGACATGAAACGGATCCGACACCCGACAAGGTGGGAACGGGCTCTAGTCCGTAGTGTCAGTGTTCTCTTCTTAGTATTTTCTATTGCGTGAAAAAAGCTTGCTACTGTTTTAGCCATATTTGCAACGCACTCAGAATCTTCATTTTATATTTACTGTAATGCTACGCCGGTTTTGTTCAATATTGCCATTGCTCCCGTCTGTCACAAAGATGCTAAAAACAGCGCTGTACAACATCGTTTTAGTGTTGTTATTCTAAAAATACCTAGTGCTGATAAAAAAGGCAATTAATAATTTAGCTAAATGATTAGTTTTTTGGAGTCTTTTTGTATTTTTTATTTCAACTCCACATTTGTTACTTTTACGGGTATCCCGTGTAACCATATCGAAAATACAAACTGAGACATGGATGCACAGTAGCATATTAGAAATAAGCAGTCTGAGATAAATATGTATGCATAGGAAAAATACGTGTCTAGATTCCTGTCCACCAGTGGTGTAGGAGTTATAACACGCAGCACGGATTGCTGAGGACCTGGGTTCGATTCCCAGTGCTGGTCTCTTTTTCTGGTTTTTCTGTGCATCCATGTCTCAGTTTGTATTTTCGATAATTTAGCTAGAGTTATTTTATCTTTTTTGCATATGGTTTAAAACATAAATATAAATATTCAGCTAGCCTAGCCTTAACTGTTTTTATGTTAGTGTCGTATGGCTGGGCCCAGCTGAAACTCAGCGCTGTCACCAATTATGGCTCTGCACATCGCAAAACTGATTGTTCTTTAGATTTCTTGCAGCACTGTAAGATTTAAGTCCTTTTTTAATCTTTCTGTATATTTATTTTCATATGGGAAACACTTCTGTTTCTAAAAGTGTGTCAGGATAAAATATAGATGAATATAGAAAATGCTGTTTAAACTTAACCTGTTATTAAGAATTTTGAATTTTTGCCTTAATATTGGCCGAGATCTTGTCCAAAAAAAGCTGAATCCTTGTGATTGCAATAAATATTAAATCAATTATCAAATATCATGGGAAAATTGACAGTAATTGACCTAGTCCCAAAGTAAGCGAAGCTGCGCTATGGGTACCAGGCAACGAATGAACATACTAAATAGATAAATTCATATTAATTGATATTGTCCCGGATAACTCTCGTCTTAAATCGAGTTTAACTCGACATGACGTGTGTGTTAGATAAATACATACTTAAGTACTACATATTACATAAAAATATACCAATTTTATATTTTTAATTTAAGTTTCCTTGTTGAACTTAACCTTTATCTATCTTTTGCAAAATTAATTTGCTCTAGAAAGCAATTCTTTATAATCTTGATAGATTTTACTTCATTTCAAGTAAAATCTATCTAATAAGATTTTCAAGAGATTAAAAGAACCCACTTTTTAAAAGATTAAATTGATGTTTCTAATTCAGATTCTCGTTATAAAACAATAAGAGACCATTGAACTCTATTCTGTTTAAGTACTTTCCAGAAAACTACATTAGTTTTTCGTCGCATCCGATATTTGAAATAAAAACAGACGTTTCGTAGAAATTTACTGTGAAGATTCCACAAACTTCAAAAAACCTTTGAGACAAGGGTATTAGGGGCTTCGGTTTTCAGACACGGCGTCTATTATGTTTCAAACTAGCTTTTTGCTAGCATTACAGTTTTCGGATTTACTCGTGAATTCTAAAGTAAAGAGGTTTTTGGTTTAATCTTTGGAAATGCTGGTCTACTACATGTTATAGCTTGAACTTGGCTTGATACGCCACCGCGTGTTTAGAACATCTGACCAAATCTGAGGTCCCGGGTTCGATCGCCCGACCGGGGATATATTTGTATGAATAATAAGAATGTTTATCCGTTGCCTAGTATTAGTACCCATATAGTACGGTCAAGGACTTTAATTCATGAGCCAAAGGCAAAGAAAAAGTCATTACGATTTTCCTTGTTAAATACTTACTCGTAAATAATGCGATGTCACTATGAGGTTTACTGTGAAATGGTTCCATGGTGGCTCATGAATTGATGTCCTTATCGTATAAGCTTTGCTTAGTTTGGGACTGGGTCAATTGGTGCAGGTGGTACGACCTTGTGCAAGGTCCGCCCGGATTGCTACCACCATCTTGCTCGCTAATCCTGCCGTGAAGCAGCAGTGCTTGCACTGTTATGTTTCGGCGTGGAGAGTAAGAAAGCCGGTGAAATTACTGGCACTTGAGGTATCTCATCTTAGGCCTTTAGGTGAGCAACGCATCTGCAATACCCCTTGTGTTGCAGATGTTTATGGGCGGTGGTGATCTCTTACCATCAGGAGTGGGTCTCGCTGCTGGTTGCTCGTTTGCCATCCAGTCGAATTAAAATATATATATATATATATATCAGTATTATTCTCCTGTGGCAAAGCGTGTCTCTGTTTGATTCCAGGCCCTATTCTACGAAGTGCAAAATTAGAACTTCGTATCTTGCCGTCCCGCTGGCGCTAATATTATTTAGTGATGTAGCGAATATTCGCATATTTTTGCATAATCGTATTCGCATTCACATTCGCAAAATTTCTGCGAATGTTTTGCGAATATGAATATAAAAAAATACAGTTATTAGATAATAGTAGGTTAATAAAATCAAAAAACTCTCATTTCTTGTGTTTTTTATACAAGAAAAAATAATAACCTCGTTATCACATTATCAGTCTTCACTTAGGTAATCATTTGGTATTATTTATTTATTAACTTTGCGATGGGTTCCTAATTCTCGGAACAAAATACAAACGGAACGCACTTCGTTCGAACGAGACTGACTGCCATAGACGATTGGCGCCAGAACCAAAAACTGAATATTCGCATTCGCATTCGTGAATGTCGGTTGCAGATATTTGCATTCGAATTCGCGAATGCCAAAAAAATTACATTCGTTACATCACTAATATTATTTAATACAAGAGTGAGAAGGACGGTACCATACGAACTTGGATTTTCGAATTTTGTAGTTAGCCCCCCTGGTGCATGGACAAAATAACTGTTCGGTGGCCTTCAAAATAAGCTACAAAATTTTATAATCTTAATGACTTCTGTGTTATACATATTGGTGATAAAGATTTTAAGAAAAGTATGAATTAATAATACTCTCACTTGAAAACATTATAATGTTCATTTCACACGCTATGGGTTTTTTTTAGGGCTCCGTATCCGAAGGATAACAAACGAGATCCTTTACTATCATTGCGATGCCCGTCTGTCTGTATAATGCAGTTGCAATAATTATTGTCTTCAATCTTCCAACTCCAATTTTATACCGTTTGACGCATAGGTAGGTAGAAATGGTAATTAAGTCCGTGCGAGGGTTATAAGAAAGCCCATTTGTTTCCCCTATTATGTGACAAAAGATTTAATGAGCATGGCCCTAAAGCGTTGCAAAATCTCAGAAAACAATAAGAAACTGAGGAAATTACGTACTACGCAAACAATTACGAACATAACGAAACCAAAGCTAAAATAATTTGAAAAACTCTACAAATGAAACACAATTATATTCTATTGACCCAACCTTGTCAAAAGCAAAATACCTCAACGAATCATGAAAAGGTTTTAACGAAACGCAAAACGGGCGTGCCCCGCAGAATGCACTTACTTATTTTGCAAAATGTAGAGTCGCGCTGAGCGCTTAAGAATGAAAAATAAAGTGCAATTTGCAAGTCCCCGGAAATCCGGATAATGCAAGCGAGACTTAGAAGTCTCCCTTTGAAATCAAAACATCTTTTCTTCTTTGGCACGGCTATGAAAAATAAAAGCGCGTTTAAACCAACTGCTCAAATAACTTTCTTGCTATGGGGGAAGTGGAAACGAAAAGCGTTGATTTTTGCAAGAATGTCTTCGAGTGTATATTTGTTTTGAAATATCGCATTGCTTCGCAGGTTTTTGCCGGATTCCTCAGAAATATTCTTCACTGTGAAGCTCATGATAGATGTCAAATGTAATTTCACACATTGGTTTTGAAAAAGGGTGCGCGCCCTTGCCTACCTCTAAAATTTACCAAGTATGCATTCTAATACTATAAATAACTTTGTGTGTCTGAACCGAATCAGGTGAAATGTGGTATATAGTTATAAACCCTGGAAAGAATATGCAATTTTGTCCCGGAAATCATCCCATAAGTAAAAGAAAGAAAGTGCAATATTGTAGTAACTTCGGTACTTGTATCAGCGGTTTTTGTGAAATCACACCGAAAAAAGGGTGAAAATTTGGAATGTTAGATACTTTCGTATGAGCCATTACCGGTTGCTCTAATCCATGAAAGAGATGAAGAACGGAAATTCAAATTCTGCGCGAACGAAATCGCGAGCAAAAACTATTCTGTCATACACGCTCATCATTCATTGTATACTCACTTAGAATAAATGTTTTAATGTTTATTTGTGTACAATTTAGCTTAAAAATAAATCATTTTTACTTAATATCCGGAATGCCAAGTTTAACTGAATACCTATAGATATCATTTTGTTTATTATACTTAGTTCCGCTCAAGCATAGTCATTATTTATTTAAACTTATGCGCTGAATGCAAGAATTTACAAATAGCGGATTTCATGCTTTCTGAATTTTGCGCAAGTCAACAATTTGTCAAACTTGCTGTATATTTGAACGTAGTATGTTATTGTACCCATTCATTTTTTAAATGTTTATGATTTTATACGTAGGATGCGTCGCTCACAAAACTATCTATGAACAGACGCCGTATTATGTAAATATATATATAAGTATTTGACGCACGGGTGCCTGCGACCGAATTTGAATTCAGCATCTTTTTCTTGCCTCATGCTATACCGTTTGACAGAAAGAAGCGGTGTTCTTTTCTTCGATGTCTTATCAGCATGGTAGAGATTAAAATTGTCACCTTCAATATTGTATCTATCTATTTCTATTTTATTGTCGAAAGCTATAACTCTATTAAAGTAAAATTATTTTCTGTGTGTGTCTGTTAAAGGCAAATAAAAGTGAAAGACACACTTAAGCTTCACAATAGTTTTACCCTTATTCATAACTTCGCTGTACGAATAGATTTTCAAATCAATGCTAATTGATCTTTATAAGCGACTGATTCCGACAGCGTCGGAATTATGTTGACTGAGGCGAAGAACTGCAAGAAACTCAATCTAATTAGATTAAAATATTTTCAATTTATATTGAAATGTTAGAAATATTACTTATTTCCGGGTCAGAGGTATACCTGGTTAACTTACGTAACAAAAAGTAATTACAAGTATTGGAAAGAACACCCAATCATCAATAACTTCTATTCAACTGATTTATGTACGAGAGAAACAATGTATGAGTGGATAAATAAGAAATTGAATCTGCTGTGAGAACCTTTTGAAGTTCAATGGCGATATATTTTGATGTTTCTAGCATCGTCAATTTAATGTTACATGATATTTGGCATTTTGGGACGTGGACAAACATTTTGGATCGAACGCATCCTGGCTTTAGATTAGGTTTGCTAACCACAATTTTATTTCAAAGATCTGGAGTTTGAAATTAAAAATATCGACAATTCCTTTTAAAAACACGATGCAGAAATACTTAGGGTAAGTACTTAGCAATATTTCAAATTTAAAATACGAAAGTGTTTGCAAACTTTAAAAGGCATGATTATATCAGAGCGCTTTAGGAACAGACGCTTCTTAGAAACTATCCAGGACGTCTCAGAATACCATAATAAGATATAGCATAAAAAGTAGGGGATGTTCTGATAAAACAAAGATAGTTGGCGACTCTAATTTACACAATTTTTTGAAAACACAATTGAACTCTTTAATGCTTGATTATCGCATCATATCAGTCTATATACGTCCTTCTGCCGGGCATAGGCCTTCTCTCGGAATGAGATAGTTCCCACGCTGGCACAGTGCGGATGGGAAACTTCACGCGCACCATTAAATTTCTTGCAGGTAGGCATAGGCTGTACGGCTCGTGGTAAATTTCGAATGTAATTTTGCACATGAATTTCGAAAAACTCAGAGACGCGAGCTCGGGTTTGAATCCACGAACCCACGATCCTCTGCTTGAGAGTACATAGCTCAAACCACTAAACCACCAGGCTATTCTTTGCAAAATATAAACCTTCTTTACCAAAATCCTCTACGTGCCTTACAAATCTTAAAACTAAATAATGGTTCTTGTTTTAACACCCATAAAAAAACCTTTCCCGAAAAGCATCAAGTAAAAGATACGCATGCCGTTTGCTGGGTAGCATTCGACGGCGATCTTGAGTTGGTCGTTCCATATAATGGGGCTCTTTTTATCTCTCGTAGCCAATACTCAGGTCGCCCTGTTTCCGAACTTGTTAACGGTTATTTCGTATACTTTCTCAGCGTTAGGAGGTGAAATATGGCCTATTAATTATATTTTGTGGCCAGACCGTTTATCGTCGAGGATTGTTTCTTTTCCGAAAGAAGTGGTGCTTCGGACGTGGAGGGAGGTTTATAGTTAGAATTTAATTTTAAGTTTAACGCTGGCCGGTTAGAATGTTGTACGTTGACTATTAGAACTAAAGGTAGCTGACTAGTTTTGCATTCTGTGCTTTCGGAGTACTTGCTGCGAACATAAAGACTATGCATACATATTTAACACGTTCACGGACACAGAACCTTTTTAGATATTTCTTAATATGGCACAAGAACATCTCATACAAAAATAAATAACGGTGACGATAACTACTTAATAATAATTTGAGAGGCACCTTAAACAAGGTTAAACTAAAGAACGACGGTCAGGTCCGAAACATTCTCGATCATGATGCGTTGAGTCAATCAGCGACAGATAATTCGTTCGTGATTTTCGCTCGATGATCATAATTATTGTGTACACTGACTGTAATATCTTGAATAAATAAAAAAAAACTGACTGGTTTTTACTGCGTGTTGGTATATTTATGTATAATTTTTGTCCAAGTTTAAAATTTGTAGGTTTGTATGTTATTTGTTTGTTTTTGTATGTTGTAGGTACGTCAGGAGAACGAAAACAAAAATAATTCGTTTCTTGTTCCTCTTAATTTATATATTTTTTGTTGTTGTGATAGTAATAAAAGTACACATTGTATACAAATTTCAACTGTCTATCTTTTACGGTATTTGAGATACAGCCCTAAAACAGACAGACAGACAGCGTATCGATTAATAGGGTCCCGTTTGATACCTTTTAGGCACGGAACCCTAAAAAGGTTTACGCTAACTGTTAAGGTACTAATTTCAGTTTTTTAATCGACTTAAAAAAAGAGGAGGTTATTTAAGGTCAATAAGACTGTTTTCAGTAAAAGCCGTGGTGGTGCAATCGTGTGTGTAAACTCAGTCTCGCATATACCTACGATTTAGAAATTCGTCTCATTCGTTTCATGTCGTGAGCTTTAAAGTGAAGGAAAAGATCGTGAGAATACGTGCACAAACCTGAGAAAAAATTCTATGGTGTTTGTGACGTTCTTTAAAACGAGGCTACTTTGCACCGATTTTTGCTCCAAATTTCGAAATCTTTGTTTTATTTTAAAAATTATTATGCTGTGGTATGTTCATACTCGTATATGTATTTATGTAAAGTAGATCACCCCTACTATCATGCTGGCTTGCTTAAACTACGTCATAATGTTGTTTTAATATATATATTAAAACTTTAATTTAGGAGCAATGTTAGTCGGCGTTTGGGTAACTATGCCCTTGAATTTAATTTATTCCACTTTATACTATTCGATGTTATTTTTATTCTTTCCGTCTAATGTATTTTTATGTGTATCGAATATGTGTAAATAAATGTTTCTCTCTCTCTCATTCATCATTCATACTAGGAGGCGTTTGGTGTATTTTTACCCCATCATTATTGCACTCTGTATTGTACTGTACGGCGTCTGACAGGAAAAGAAAAGAAAATATCGAAGCAAAAATGGAAGTTCAGTATTGTGACTTTATTGGGAAGTGTAGGTACCGGGAATTCAACCTACAAGACATTTAAACAAAATACAGAACTGGAACATAGTAACCCAGTGGGGGGCAAAGTAGCCTCGTTCTGAGAGGAGGCCTATGCCCAGCCGTGGGACGTATACAGGTTGGGACGATGACGATGATTCCGTAAAGGTCGAATGAGTAGGTACGCAACCATGTGAAGCTCTCTTGACTGTAGTTAGGAACTCAGGTAATTATTACCCGACTTGGCGGAGGGCGGTTATGTGGTCTGAAGTTTGCAGGTTGCGGTACTAACTACGAAATGACTGTTCTCCTGAACGTAACTTTTTCCAAATTATTGGTTTAATTACCAGAGTGGTTAAGATAGCGAGTTTTGACGTGCTTTAAGTTACATAGTTTACATAGGTACCGAGTTAAATTTCGTTAAGAATGTTGGTAGGTTTCTATTAAATTTATAACGATTGCTTACATGTTGCGTGTACAGTTGAGGAAACTGAATCACGTACCAGGTGGAACCTTTTCATAATCAATGTCGCTATAATTTCTGTGGCAAATGTATGAATTGTGACATAGTAGAAATGTATCTTTTTTGGTGCATAAGCCATAGGTAGTTGACAACCTTAGAGCGACCGCCGAGTGTAGGTATGAAAAGTGAAGTACACACAGGAGATTGACTTCTGAACTCTCTGTGTTTTGGGCTTGAACGTAACAATACAAAAAAAAAATAAACCCACAACAGACGTAAAGTTGAGATCACGTAGTACTTTGCTATATTCGGGTCAAAAATTTAAGTTAAAGTGAGAAAAACTGCAGAAAATATTTGCAGGACATTTATATAAGTATTTTCATATTTAGGTATGCCGTTTGACTGTAGTTGATGATTATGCATTCAATATTTGTGCTTAATCATGATAGGATTTTCAATATTTCGATGAACAGGAATTATGCCTAACTACATTATGACATTTGATATTATGCGATCCAACAGTGAACCGCTTAAATATCATCACAGCGCCAGTTGCGAAGATCAGCTTATCCTCGTTCGCCGTTAAGCACTACATGCGAAATGTAATTGGTGGCCGGGTTTCCCGAGACGGGAATGCCCCACACGGGTCGTAGCCGTTTTTCCGCCACGACCCGACCGCCGTCCTCCGCCGCTCGTTTACCAAAATGACGGACGGACCTTTTTTATCTCGTCCAACCGCAATTCGTTGCCGCCGATCTCAACTTGCGATACACCGCACCCACGACCACATTTAAAATTCGTTTTCTATAAATATTTACATAGATACGTATACACTTAAATTTTGATGTCGATGCATTTAGATCTGGAGCGGGATAAAATTTTACAACGCTCTCAAATAAGCCGGGTAATATGATATCATTGTTGGATCTGACATAAAATGTAATAATGTCTCACAAGACGGCGTAAAGTTGTCCCGAGTTTAAGCTTTGAATCGCACCGCATCAATTCTGACTCAAGGACCTTTGAAGACAATTAATTTAGGCACTTTCTTTTGAATATAAACTGCTATTTTTTTAAGATTTCCATCAAGACGAATTATTACGAAGGTAGCATGTTTTAAGCAGCTGTCCAGATTTAAAAGTCACTACAACATCCTCCACACTTTCGAAAAATAATATTTAACTATATAGAATCAAGGCGTACTATTTATGATAAAATAATGATCTATGTTTGACAAATATTACTAAGTATTACCATTTGGATTTCAACGATCTTGTCCTTAGCCTGTTTATATTCGTTTCTGTATCTAAATGATTGTCTGAAAGAGATAATTTCTGCGTAGTACAATCCGTGAGCTCTTAGAAAAACCTTCGGGATTCGGAGGAAATCGGAAGGATTCGTGTTGTAGAAAATGACAATTGTCTTTTTGACTTAGTAGTAATCCATCATGCGGAGAGTGCACTCGTTGGTTTCCCATTGATTTATATAGAGCAGTTAAAACCACCACTTACTTATTAATTTAGTTTATTTTTCAATAATTGATTCCTATGGGGAGTCAACTTAAATAGGGTATTTCTGTAAATAGCCAATAACGGGAAATTGTTTATAATTATATTTTTTTAAAGAAGCTGACAGTTTCATATATTTAAATATTGTAAATATCTTAAGGAGGTTCAAGACCGAGTTATAGAAGCAACAAGGATTTCAAAAAGTACATTAAAAATATCAAACGAAGCAAACCAAAAAATAATAATTTGACATAATCCAAGAGAAGTAGACACAGTATAACAGCTCTACCGGGTGTGGCCTGTAATATGAGCAAATAATTAAAACATAGATCATACTCCTCAACTGAACAACATTAGTTCAGCGATATTTATAAATAATTAGTTTTTTAATTTTTATTACACTTTAAGCTTATTCGAAGAAGCAATGTAAAGCAAAATGCTTGATGTTTGTAGCGTGGCAGGCGACGTCAGTTGTGTTCTAGGATGGCGTACATTGATAGCAGTACTTAATTTGTATGAAGAAAGAAAAATTCAAAGACTCCATTATTTTTAAAAGTCGCTGAACTAATGTTGTTCAGATTGACGAGGACGATCTATGTTTTAATTTTTTGCTCGTATTACAGGCCACACCAGGTATATACTTCCAAACAAAAGTAGTGTGTTAAGGCGGGGTGTTCTCTATTTAAATTAACGCTGGAAGATTAAAAATGATGATTTTTTATTTGTATCATGACAAAAAGTCATAATTATATTAAAATTAGAAAAAGATAAATAAGCGTAATATTATTACAGTAAGGTTTATTTTGTACTGACGGTTATTCTTTACATAACTTTTTACGGTAACTTCGAAAAGTTTTGCAAGTTGATAACAGAACAGAACCGCATATCACGATCGCGTGTCATCGTCAATACACCCGAAGAATGCTTTTGAAATCAGAAGGTTTTTTTAAGAGCTCACGGAGTGTATATTGTTTTTAGGGTTCTGTAGTCCAGAACCTTTATAGTTTCGCTATTATCTCTGTCCATCCGCAGCTTAGCTTAAAACCTTTTTGTTATTTTGTTGGAGACGAGAGTTATAACAACATAACACTGCAAGCTTACCATTACAATAACAAAATGAGTAATTCACGGAACCCCATGGAAATCCGAAATATTCTTATTGTAACATAAATTTAACTTAAGCGAATATTCTGATGAGTCTGTTTGGATTTAATTTAAAGTTTACAGTTGCGACGCAATTCAAATGACCACCACCCAGAGATATTTAATGAAACTAAAACTTTTACACCACTTTTTCTTGAAAAAATAACAGGCCTGTTATGGAAAATTGATTATTTTGTCCGCGTTTTGTATTACGAGTATATCACATAAGTTTCTGTTGAAATTAATTTTAATAGAGGCTTTTTGCAGATTGTAACAGTACCTATATGAATAAGTAATTAAATAACTTAGTAGATCTGTTTTAATGTTGTTTTACCTTTTATTTTCTTTCTCGCCGGGTTCATCTCAACAGTGGTTTTTCCAAACATATTAGTACTTAGATTTTTTTGTCATTAATCAAAATACGTTTTATCAATTAGGCATAAAAGTCACTTCTGATGTTTAAATTCACTACCGGTTTGAATAGCTTGTTTAGAAGAATCCGGCAATGAAATAATAGGTATTTTTAAAAACAGATTTACAATATATATTAATTTATCTATACATCACAAGTATTTAACACAACTTTATTTTTAACGGGATTCCTTCGAAACCCATAATTATTTGTTTCGATTTTCGATAGTCAGAACTTGGTAGGTACCCATATTATTTTTGGTCATAATAATCAATAGTCATAATCGTTGTTAGGTACAACGCGAAATAAATATAATGGTTAAGTAGAATAATGTTACATGCCATATAAGACAAAAGCCATAAAATTTATCAGCATAATATCAAAAGACATACCGTAATTTTTAATAAATATTTGTAGGTCCATTTTATATTTACGACATTATTCTTCATACCATTTTATTATTTAATGTTTAAAGGAATAATTTTAAAACAGAAATAATACAATGAACGTCAAAAAACAATAGAAAGTTAGAAATGTGAGTCCTTTTAAGAAGGACCAGCTCACAAAAAAGCAGGTAAGGTTAGGACTGCGACACTTACAAAAAAACAGTTGCCAGAAAAGTAGGGTAGGTTAGGTTAGAACTGTGACCCCTTACAAAAAGTACCAGCTGACAGAAAAGTAGGTTAGGTTAGGTTAGGTTAGAACTGCAACCGCTTACAAAAACACAGCTGCCGGAAAAGTAAGTAAGGTTAGGTTAGAACTGTGACCCCTTACAAAAAGTACCAGCTGAAGAAATGTTTATCAAATAATAATCTTCCTTTGAATTTCAACTTTCAATACAAACACCACATAAAGTATGGATAACCAAATCGAAAGTTTAACGTTATGAGAGTCAATATAGACCCATTTAACACAGTAGGTTCGCTATATGAAGGATCGCTAATGCGGATTGGAATTATCCAAATATCGTTCATGATATAACAAAGCTTGTAAAAAGTAAATACGTTGAATTCACAATTTAAGTCTCTCTTCAAGAATCAGAGATCGTGAATTTTAAAACAAAGCCATTGATTAATACTGTCGAGAATCGCCAATAGTGATTTATGCCGCTAACCCGATGAAATGGGAAAGCAAATACATCCAGGATACTAGGGACTATTCGAGGAAGCATTTTGCTCGTTTGCTATGTAAATTTTGGCATCCTTAGTTAGTCCAAGCGCCGGCTGCTGAGCGACCAAAGTGGAGGAAAATTACCGAAACTAAAGGGTGACGGTTCGCTATTAAACTGTAATTGCTGCAACCTAGCGTAAGGAGCTGTAGTGTACCTGCTCTATGTGATTAATTAAAGGCTATCATCCATTGAAATGACAGTGGTTTGTGAAGAAATTGTTTATCGTTAGAACGATGACGAACTATGGCACGCGATAAAATAATTTGGAAATGTCACTCGTCTCGGAATATACTATTGAACCTCGAACAGTGGGTCTGAAATTCGTTTCAACTGAATCGCATCCATTATGGAACCTTTTTACGTAAGAATAAAGTGGCAAAGGTGCGTATTTTATTTCTTTATTTAAATGTAAATATAAATCTTTCTTCTTCTTCATGTATCAAGTTCGCCATGTGTAAATCAACCTCAATACACCCGACTTCGTAAGTCTGGGGGCCTACCACGCGTCTTAATACGATTCAGTTTAGGCTCTTAACTGAACTGCATCGCTAATCGTACCACGACGTTACTTTGCGATTCATTCAAGCACGGTTCAGCGACAGCGATACAGACATTCATTCACTCACTTCAAGCGGTTTTCGTATCATGACGCTTAAATTGAGTGGGATTGAATCGCTTCAGTGTCAAATTTATCGATTCAGTATAATTACTCATTTCTGTCAATTCTTTGGAATTTTAAGTGTTTTACTTGAATATTTTAAAATTTCAGAACTTTAAAAACTTATTCAAGTTTTATAACTTTTCATAGGTAGGTACTATCACACATTGTGCTTCTTAACTCCTCATTGATAAAACTAAGTTTTCAGTGAGAAAAAGAGACTCGTGGATTAGTGACAAGTAAACATTTTATTTGTAATCAACACAACGGTTGCAAGAACACGCAATGACATAGAGTTATGTTTTCCAAAATAAAGAGTTTAGTATACAATATTTGGTTTGCATATAGCGGCATCCTTTCGCGACTTCAGCGTTTCAGTTTCGGACCAGAGACAATATCGGTCTTTCATTCAACTTGTAAACCATTAAGACTCAGCTCTGAGAAATAAACGTCGTAGTACCAATTTCGACGATTCAGTTAGTGCTAAATTGAACTGCTCTGCGTTGGATCGTTTATGAAAGATCATGGTAGGCCCCCTGGTGAGCTTAGGATCAAGTGTGAGCTAACATGTCATTCGACTATCTGCGAGTGCAGTGACTGTAGCTGACTGTCAACGAGGTTCGTTTAGAGCAATGGTTCACATCACC